>NW_023998600.1:666346-699483 GCF_014805625.2 Glossina fuscipes | reverse complement strand
AGAGAGAGAGAGAGAGAGAGAGAGAGAGAGAGAGAGAGAGAATTCTTTCTACAGAAATTCTATTCAACGTCGTTTGCCAAGTATGTTTTCGTAGGATATCAAGCTCTTGTGAAAAATTTTACAAAATAAATCGCTTCGGAGGAGTAGTCGGCTTTAAAAGCAAACTTATTTATACTGACTTCAGGTTCCTTATAGAGCATTTTAGAGCGTGTTTCCTGTAATTTAAATGCCTTCTTAAATGTAATTTTATTTATTTACATTTTTTTTCTTTAGCAAGAAACTTACTTTGTTTGGAAAACGACGTTTTACTTGAAAATTTTGCAAAATATTTGCTTACTCGCTTGGATAGCTTTGAATGCTTACCTGTAATGAAATAATAAGAATTATTGTAATTATTAATGCGTAAATATTTACTTTGAGACGAAGGTCCAGTTGCTGTGTATGTAAGTAATTGTGCCTATGTACATAATATAATTATTATTCACGGCAAAATTATTAGGACTAAATTGTCTTTGTGTTTAATAAATTACTGACTATATATATAATCTTTGACAAAATAAACAATTATCCAAATTAAAATACCTTCGAGCTAATGTTACACGCCCTTATATTCCTATAAAATATTTTGGGTAATTGTGTGCACGTACATCAATAAACTGATGCGGACTTTAGCTCAATATTATGCTGGTATATTAGTAAGTTTGGCTAGTGCCTTAGTGAAAAGGCATTGAAGTGAAAGTGAATGAAGTGAGCTACTCCCTGACTTTATAACTCGGATCGGAACACTTGCAACTAAGTTCCTTATTGAAGTATGGTATATAGGTTGCGAGATATTAATTAAGCATTAAATTAAAGTCATTAGTGAACCTTCGATTGGTTAAGGCATAACGCAGCGGGATTGCACATAAGCCACAGTCTTACATCAATGCTGCATTCAGATACTTGTGTAAATCTTGATATGGCTTGATGGGCTACAGCGTCGTCCATCAGACAAGAAGTGCGACTGTCAAGTTGATACGTCCGGATTCACACTAAACTTTAATTATGATTAATTTGGCTACAATGATCGGTAAACTCGTAAGATTAATAAAGTTCCCAGCCTGCGTCTAGACCCTATTTTTTTTTTTAACTTCCTTTATTTAGACCTTTTGTATTATTAATAGACCACTTGTTTGAAGAAAAAGTAAAATATTTCATTTAAATGTTTACAAATGCTTGCTTTTAAAAAATTTATGAGCTACGCTAGCTATACGCGTTTAGATTGCGTTCCTTCTTTTTATTCCTTCCTTCTTTTTATTCCATTTATATCCATTTTGTCATGTTCATCGCGTTTGTAACGCCCAGAAGGAAGCTTCAGACACCCCACAAAGTATATATGCTCCTGATATACTGATGAGGACAAAATTCATCTGCCCCTCTGGCCGTCTGTACAATATCTTTTGTGAACATTATCCTGGTCGCATAAATGCAGCTAACGACTTCAAGTTTGGCAGAAACATTGAAAATTATTGTACTCAGGTTATTATTGAAGATGGAGTAAATCACGCCTACGGTACTACGTAAACTGAAAACACCTCTGTTTTTTAAAGGAATAAAAAAGAGGTTTTTTGCTCATTATTCATAAACTACAAAAATGTGAACGCAGATTCTATGGACAATGCTGTACTATCTGTATGAAAATGAAACAAATTGATCACGCCTACCCAATATTATAGTATTTCAATTTTTATTTAACGTAATACATTTATAACGCGCAAAAGAAAGCTTCAAAAATCCTATTAAGTATATAAATGCTTGGCCGGTTTCAATTTCGGAATGCACCTAAGCATGACCATCTGTTTGTCGGTCCCTCTTCCCGTCTGCTAGTCCGCGTTCATCTCTCAAAAGAAGATATCGCCTAAAAATTTGCAAAAGAGTTTGAAAATGGCCTAAACAAGGCAAAGAACACGTCTACGACGCCCACGCGTCTATACAACAAAACTGACAACACGCTTGCCTTCCGTGTGTTTGGTTCGTTTGGTCATAAACTCCAGCAGACGCATGATATAAATTTCCACAAAATTATTCTAAACGAATAGAAAAAATCTGGCACGCCTCCGCCATAATATAGAGTATGCAAATTTTTTTTCTTCCTTTTTTTCAATCTTTTGCAGATGGACTGTGATAACTATAAAAGATTCGGCCAGATTCGAATAAAATTTTCGTAGTTCTTCTATTTAAAAGCACATTTAACCCAGTCATGCTGCGTGCTGCGGAGCCCTTCAAATTGTTACTGCCTTGCACGAATGGCTCCAGTGTTGCATCTTTTAATATCTTTTAAAAATAGTGCTTAAAGGTAAATGTTTGCGGTCAGGAGAATGGTTACAACAAACATTACATACGCGGGCAGGCGGACAGACAGGCTTGCTTAAATCGCTTTAGAATTGATGCTGACCAAGAATATATATACTTTGTGGGGTCGCTGGAGCTGCCTTCTGGGCGTTGCAAACGCTTTCACAAAATGCGTATACCCCTCATTGTTCGGTGATGGGTATAAAAAAGGAATTGGCCTGTGGTTTCCTCCTTCAAGTAAATGATTGTTTATAAAGAAAGAAAAAAAAAACTATTAGATTATTTCAACCATTTCTTTTTTTCATTTGTTAAGACTTTGTTACTTTTTCCTCACCTTTATACCGCAGATTGGCCAGATTTCTGCATTCAGGGTACCTAATCAGAGAGCTGGCAAAGTTTCGTCGTTAGTTGTAGTAAATAAGAAAAAAGAAAAATTTCACTTCCGCACTATTTTGAAGCATACTTTTTGGCTTATGCGAGTTTAAGTGAGAAGCTCTTTATAACTTTTTGGATGACAAGCAACAATTCAAATAGAAATGAATGTCAATGAGCCATAATACAATAGAAAAGTTGTTTTCGTTTATACAAACAAACAAAAACTTATGTGTAGCTTTAACAATAGATGGTAGATTTATGTTATGTGTGGTTTCATATATTATAAATACATATGCATATTGTGTAATGTGGATCTTTTTTGTATGTGTGAATCTATGTGCATAGGTGTATATGCATATTCTATAGACTCATTAAGGCGTAACTAATTTAAGTAGTAAACCAAAAGACTTTCGTCTGCATCGTAGGTTGGTGGGTGTATATAAGTGCTACGTGTTTACTGCAGAAGTATAACAATAATATGTTCTTACTTTTAAGTGTTAATGATTGTACTTAAGGTGTTAATAATGCAGAAAATGTATATGTCGTGTGTGTTATACATAAAATTGTATGTGAGAATAAATGAAATTCATTTCTCTTCAACACAACATTTTCATTTCATTTAATTATTGAATGAGTGGTTCTTAAAGTCTTTCCTAAGCTTGTGTTGCATATGTCTTATGTGCAATTTGTGAAAGCTTAATGAAAAACTAAATAAGACATTTATTTTAAAATGTAAATAAACGATTATGGAAAACTGTCTTTAGATTTGAAATCCCATTGCCATCGCAGAGACACTGTTATAAGTGCTTATATTTATGCAGAATAATTTGTGATAGATTACTTTATTATTTAAATTAAACATTTAATAAACATCATTTTCTCTTCAGGCTTTAGAGAGTAAAATAAGCATAACTAACCCAACAATTTATCATTGAACATTTTGTTAAAACATGTCAGAAACATTTATCTAACTTATGGTTTTACTATGTAAAACCTCTAAAATACATAGAATGCAAATAGCAAAACAGTGCGATGCAGTGTAATATTGAGTCAGTCTAAAGTCCAGTGCTAAGATTTACATTACATTACGTTATGTCACTGATAGTTTGTTATAAATGGAAAATGCTTATGCTTATGCTTACACAAGTACAAACATATTGTAAATTATAGACATATCGCATACAAACACAAATGATATATGAGCATATATCTTGTTTGCGAGTGTATAATACAATGTAAGCCTTGATACTGTTTTCTATAAACGAGGATATAAGATAAATTCATTTGCTTTTGCTCTACTCGCATGTCCGGCCACATGAACGTTTGTGTGTTTGTGAGCGGATTGTAATTTCCATAAAATATCTTATCGTTAAATAGATTATTGCAATTGTATCTAAAAGATATTGAGAGAAATTGTTTTTCAGTTAATTTTCCACAAAACCTAAGATAACTACAAATGTACCTTCATTTAGCATATACCTGCAGTGCGCTTGCTTTCACATATATCGGGTGTAACAATTTGAAGTGTGGATTTGCGAAGCAGATGATGCACTAATACAGTGTGCAGTATAAAGGTTTGATATATTAGTTTGGGGAAAAAGAAATCCATTATTTTTTCGGTAGATGGCTGCACTGATAGATTTCTCGTAAAGTATCGATCAAACAATTTCCGATACTGTACATTTACATACTGTAAAAAAAATTCTTTTGTTGTTTTTTGTTTGGTGCATTCAGTGGTGAGTTACAGCGTGTTAAAAATGGAAGTGAACAAAGAGAAAATTCGGTACATTTTACAGTTTTTCTTTGACAAAGGCGAAAATGCAAGCCAGGCGGCTAAAATTGTGAATGGTGTTTATGATTTCGATACTGTAACAGCCAATTATGTGCAATTTTGGTTTCGTAGATTCCGTTCACGAATTTTTGATGTTAAAGATGCACCTCGCACAGGTAGGCCGGTCGTCGAAAATGTCGATAAAATCGGAGAAATGATCGAAGTTGACCGGCATGTTCGCAGTCGTAACATCGCCCAGGAGCTAAAAATCGACCATAAAACAGTTTTAAACCATTTACACAAAGCTGGATTCAAAAAGAAGCTCGATGTTTGGGTGCCACACCAATTAACAGAAAAAAACATGGTGGATCGAATTTCCATCTGCGAAGCCTTGGCCAAACGGAATGAGATAGACCCATTTCTTAAACGGATGGTGACTGGAGATGAGAAATGGATCACATACGATAACCCTGTGCGAAAACGATCGTGGTCAAAAAGCGGTGAAGCACCTCAAACGGCCAGGAAGGTTTTGCTATGCATTTGGTGGGACTGGAAGGGGATTATTTATTATGAGTTGCTTCCATATGGCCAAACGCTAAATTCTGATCTCTACTGTCAACAACTGGACCGTTTGAAGATAGCGATTGACCAGAAACGGCCAGAACTGGCCAACAGGAGAGGTGTCGTGTTCCACCAGGACAACGCTAGGCCACACACATCTACAGTGACTCGCCAGAAACTTCGGGAGCTTGGTTGGGAAGTTTTAATGCATCCGCCATACAGTCCGGACTTAGCACCAAGCGATTATCATCTTTTTCTTGCATTGCAAAATTTCTTTAATGATAAAAAATTGGAATCTAGGGAGGATTGTGATAATCGACTGCTAGAGTTTTTTGCAAATAGAGACCAGGACTTCTATGACAGAGGCATTTTGAAGTTACTTTTAAAATGGCAACAAATCATACAACAAAACGGTGCATATTTGACCCAAATCGGACAATCCGAAGCATGTTAAATAAAGTCCTGAAGTTCATATAAAAATAATGGATTTCTTTTTCCCCAAACTAATATATGGCATCAACGAGACTGTCGAACACGCGAGAAAATCTTAAATTGAGAAATTGTTTGCAGCTGTGCATTGTTTTGCTATATTCGACATATCGACATTAGTGTGGATGAAAGGTGGATTTAATTTAGTAATTTTAAGTGCACGTACCCAGCCGCACCATCCACGTTGATCGCAAGGCCGCATCTCTTTGAAAGGAAGACGATGATCTGTGCTTATCCTCTTGGCATGGTTGACGCTAAACTCTACGTGTGACGATTGGTCGATTTGGATCGTTCGCTTTTCAAAGATCGCCTAAAATATCGAACAAAGCAAAACAAGCTTATTGTGTACACTCATCTATCCATCGATGCGACAAAAGAGGCTCGCAAGGCGTTGGAATCATTGAACTGGAAAGTGCTTTCTCATGCGACTTGTTCACCTGATTTACCTCCTTCGGCTTACCACTTGTTTGGGTCCTTGTGAAGAGCAGCAATCTAGGAAAAGGGCTCTACCAATAGTTCGTGGTAAGGAGGGAAGATTTTAATTAGTGTGGTTTCCACAAAATGATCAAAGATTAAAGAAATGTATAACTAATCACAGAGGAATAAACCAATTTTTGCATTTCTGATTTTTGATTTTAAAGTGTTCTCTATTTTTCAGGAAAAAAAAGAACCCGCATTCCATATCAACACACCTGTGCGTACACAGGCAGTTTGTAAAGAACCCTACATTGATTACCTTTTTTCTGAGCAGACAATATGAACATGAATTGATGTATTGGCAAAATGCTCAACTTCTGCTGATGTATTTAAGATAATTTAATACACATTTGTTAGATGTGCAGATATGCATATGTATGCATGCTTTACGGTATTATTGATTTGTACTTTCTCTTTGTTTATTATTACATTCCCCACAGAGAAAAGCTTAATTCTATCAAATATTTGCTACCGATAGAAACATGTAGCAGTGAATTCATAAGCCACACATAGAAAGATGTCTGATTGAAAAGAAAAGAATGTTTTCAAATTATGCATACTTTATCTATATAACGAGTTTATTTCGTTTCTTTATCTTGGTGGTAGTCTTGTGGCTTATTTATATCCGCTATACTAGCAAGCAAAATACAAAAAGATAGTTAGTTTGTTTGAAAAATGAAATTCGACAGAGAGCAGCGGAAAAGAAAGAATACCTTTTTAAGTAACCACCGCTCCAGGCACCATAACTCATATCGATAACAGTGTAAAATGTATCGGAATTATTTTAGATAAAAGTTTATCTTCTAAAAATTGTTTCTTGAAAGTTCATGACAAGGCTTTGAAATGCTGCCCGATGTTGTACTTTTTTAACTTTCTTAAACTAAAATCTAAGCTAAAAGCTAAGCTAAATTTGAAAAAGAACACCGTGAAGGTTATGCAATGTAAGGATGTGAACTTATATTTAAATATAACTAGCAATGACACAAACTAAAATTCTTTGCAGACCTCTGTAATGCCGTTAACAGAATTCTATTAAACGAAGTCTCGGAGGGATTTAATTCAAAATACATGTAAATTAGAACTTTTCGAGAATTTTTTTGCAAATTTTTATAAACAAAACATGACTTTATGTAAATTAATTAATATTTGAAACCAAAACTTTTTTACACTATGCCATAAATGAGGTTGAGAAAGCGAAAGTTTGCGGAGCTACTGTGGCCAAAGTATGTGCCTTGAAAAAATGCAACTAGCACAGAATGAATCCTCTATTAATAGCCTATCTAACGGTGTGCAGGTTATATTAGGTTTTGCCCGGAGAATTTTTTTATGGGACTTTGAAAATTTCCATACCATTTCCCGGGTCTGACGCATAGATATTGTCGCTAATAAAATATAAAGATCTTGCAAGAAGTGCTAAATCTTGAAACGATGTCCGTCCTAAAATTTATATTATTTCCTTTTAAGCGTTTATGCCTTGTTTATGCGCTTGAGTAGCGCTGCTTGTGTTCTTTAGAAAACATGGGAAAAAGTGCGAATTTCATGTGCCAAATTCAGCGTTAGCTTGAATAGTGTTATTGCAACGTCTTTCCGTCGAAAACAAGAATTTGTTGCTGGTTTGCAGACTTGATGAACGCACGGGACACCCAAAAGATATGGGTTTTGATATTGGAAGAAGGAAGTGGCAAAAGACGGTTGTAAACTGCCATTGTAAACATTTAAGAGAGCAGTATTTTCATTTTGTATGAAGGTCGGGAGTAAGAAAGCTGGCTTCCACATCACTATTGCAGTCTGCAGACTCCAAAGTTGCATTAATTGTTAACTTGCCCATCGTATTGTTTAGATCTGGTATTCGCTCACAAATTGCAAAAGGACAAACCGTGGAAAAAGACTTATCTGAAAAGATGGTGACATTGCGGGAAGAGGAGTGCATTTTGAGAATTTTCCTAACGAAATCTTTTCACGAAAGAAGAGACACCGAAATGGTAGATAAAGCTTGCGTTGATTGTATCATTCTTGAAAAAAACTGTGGACTGAATAAAGAAATCAAAATTAATACAACAAGATGTTTTACATACACTTATGTTCAGATAATTGTTTAAGGAAGACGAATGTTCAAACGTGGAAAAAAATGTTATCCAAAAGGAAATTTTATAGCGGTATGTTGAAAGAATAAGAATCGCTACTCTTTCGTAAGCTGGAGCAAAAAATTGAGTAAGTGAGTTTAACGTACCGAAGCATTTCCGAGAAAGAAGACCTCTGAGCCATCAAAAAAGCGCAATAGTTAAGAATTTTGACTGCAGATGATTTAGTAAAGCCCAAGTGCATGTCATATAGACCTTCAGAAATCTTTTTTCAAATTCGGCTTTGTAATCGGAGTCCCAATCGAGGTATAAATTTTCCTTGCCGTATGGTGACTATGGGTCGGCTATATCTCGAAACTCTATTGAGACCGACCTAGATTTTTCACATTTGATAGAAAATTGGGTCGTTTTTTTTCATTTCTTAAGCAACTAAAGCGGTCAAAGTCGTCTACAACGTTTATAACTAAATTCCTTTGGGGAAATTTGCTGATTATCTCCAAAGTAGCAAAATAAAATGGCAGGAGAGTAGTATCGCAATTTTTTGTAACAGCCGGATGAGGCGATTCGTGGGAAAAGATTCGATTTATATAGGAAAGGAATGATCTTCCATCAGGACCATGCCTTGGAACTTGTAAAAGCATTTTCCTAATAAAAAAATTCAAGCCGTACTGCTAGATCTGGCCGTTTCTGACGTCTATCTGCTCCCAAGCTTCAATATGAAAATTTTTGGTGATCAGGAAATAGCATTCTCAGAGGGTTATTTTGAAGACCTTGCGGAAAATTACTTCGCACATGTATGAAAAAATTGTATTAAATTCAGAGGAGGTTGTACAAGAAATTTTAATCAAATCCCATACTATACTATATGTAGATCAGAAAAATTCTAATCAATCCTAGCATATAACGTATAGTAGGTATGTAAATATCTTAAATTTTTATATTTTTAGGTGGATTTAAGATCCCGCGTAGAGAATCTACATGTCTGATGTTGTGGCTTGTTTATAGCTTGGAAATCTGACAGTAATAATGATGTCGCAATGTACACTTACACTTTCTAACAAAGAATATGGCGAGTTTTATGGCGAATAAGGAGTTATCGCCGGAATCATGCTTCTCTTGCCCGAGCGACGTTAAATAAATTGTTTTTCACATCATATCCTAACTAGGGATGAAAACTGGATGAGTTTAGAGAATCCAAGACTTCAAAATTCATGGGTGATTCCAAACCCAAATGGTGAAACCATTTACATCAAAATCGAAAGTGAATCACTTCGGTGGAAAGGCCACATACTGTGTTTCTAGGGCCAGAGGAGTGGTCTATTATTAGCTATTAAGGTCGACTGAAACGATCAGTACGAAATGTTCGCAACAACAATTCACCGATTTGAAAAATTCGCAGTCAAATATCGAAAAAGGCAACGTAATCCCATTTTTTTTACATGATATCCGTGCACCCTTCCGCACAGTAAAATCTGTTCGGAGTATTTTCGAAGCGCTTAATTACGAACTGATAATAGCTTGCTCACCAAACACGAATCCTTCCGCTTATCATTTGTTTGCATCGATGGGATACGGGTTTATTAAGTCGTGCGAAAAGAGCTCCATAACTGGTTTGTTTTAAAAACGCAACCATTGTAAGGTATATGGAAAAAATACCTAGCTGGCTACAGTATATACTTCGTATTAAAATTTATCATCATCAATAAACATAACTATTTTATACAAAAATTGCAGTTTCCTATGTATGCACCTGGTAAACGGACATGTACAATTTTGTTTTAGAATATGTGGATAATTTTGAATCAATTGACAATTAAGAAATGCAAATAAACGAATAAATACAAATAAATTTATATTTGTTTGTTTGCAATAAGATTAGAACGGATATACATAATTAACTGGAGGATATGATGCATTACAGATTACATACTTAATACTCTAAGAAGAATTCCAGAAATTGTTGTTACTTGTGCTACTTCTGGATTACATTGCAAATAGCTTGATGTCTTTGCTTTTGCCTGAGGATGCAGCATAGTAAATATTATTTGATTAATTTTTATACCCATCACCCAAGGATGAGGAGTATATTCCATTTGTCAAAACCTTTGCAACGCCCAGAGGGAAGTTTCCGAGATCCCACAAAGAAATACATATATTCTTGGCCCGCATCAAATTCTAAATCGATTTAGGCATATCCGTCTGTCCGCCTGTGTAATGACCGTTATAAACATTCTCCCGGTCGCAAAAATAAAACTAACGATTTCAAATTTAGTAGAAACATTGGAAGTTGGAAGGAAATTTAAGAGTATATTCTTTGGGCGATGCTGTAGTACTTGTATGAAATTGGCAAAAATTGACTGTGCCTATCCAATGTAATAATGTCCCATCCATTTCATTTCACTTTTCCCAATGCCTTTATAACGCGCAGGAGCAAGCTTTAAGAACCGTATAAACTATATAAATTCTTGGCCAGTTTCAAATTTGTAATACACTTAAATATGTCCCCCCATTTGTCTGCCCATCTATCTGCATGCGCAACTTTATAGTATTTATGGTAAACATTCTCGCGTTAGCGAAAACGAATGCATCACCTATAAATTTGCAAATGAATTTGGAAATGACCTAAACTTTTCAAAGTGCACGCCTACAACGCCCACCTGCCTAAACGACAAAAACTTTTATTTTGGAAATAGAAAAAATCAGTTGCGCCCACTCCATGTGATAGAGCATGAAAATTATGTTGTTTTACTTTTTCTGTCTTTTTTACGATAACAGTGCTGGGTATAAAAGATTCGGTCCCGACCGAAATTAATTTTCTTAGTTGTTGTCCATTATCAAAGAGTAGTAATTGATGGAATTTTAAGAAATGGCAATTATTAAATTGAGAGAAAATTTCTGGATTTACCAAAGCATGTTGTCCCCAATAAAAACACGCAAACTGTTTAAGCTGCATAACTCAGGACATAAAGAATAAATTGCTTTGATGAATACTAAATAAAACGGCACTTGCGGGCTTATAAGCTAACATGTATACACTGAGAAGCAAGTTTAATGCAGGAAAGCCTTATGCATGGGAATGCAGATTTAAGATTTATTAAATTTTATTTAAATATCTTAAAAAATATTTAAATTCGTTTACTGCCAATTAAAATTCGTCTGCATTAGGTGCTTGCTCGTATTTTGATCAGCGACATCTATTGGTGAAAATGATAAAGAAAAGTATTAAAGTACGCAACACTTAAATTCGATACCCATAAATTTTGACATTTCTTTCCCTAAAACAGTGTTAATGAGTTATTCAACATAGAAAGACGCTGATCGTGGAACACTCAAAATTGTATTTTCGACATTACTTTTGTTGTTTCAACATCGCGTATTGTAAGTGGCGATGAACAATGGCTCTATCACAGCAATTTCGAAGTTCAAAAGGTCAAGGGCTAGTAATGTAGATCCACATCAACACCGAAGCGGAGCATTCATGTCCATAAAGTTTTGCTATGCATATGGTATGCAAGGTGTAGTATTTTACGAAAGAATTTGACGATGTATTATTGCAGAAAAGCCCAGCAATGGCGGCTGACGGACGCAAAGTTATCCTATTGCATGGCAACCGTTCCCCACACGTTGCAGGAGATGTCAGGCATACACTGTTCCAATTTGAATGGGAAGTTATGCGCACCCAGCGTACTCACCAGACATAGCGCTTCCTGATTATCGCTTGTTCAGATCGTTGCAGCATGGCTTGGCTGGCACGAAGTTGTGAAATGACGAAGAAGTGCTAAAATGGGTCGACGATCGGATCGCTACCGGACCAACATGACGCGACAAAATATTTTGATTTCTTAATACATAACCTTTTGTGAAGCGAAGCCAGGTTTGTGCAAATAGATGTCGTCTTGTGTTCAACCTACACGTCATTATTTTTGAGATATTTTCATATTTAGGACACATATACGTTTGATATTTCGGATCGGACCATTTTTCCGATCGCTTCCCATATAACATCTTATTTTGAAGAGTCGTTATAGATATAACTGTAGGTTGGGGTGCAAGACCGGCCGTGATCCACTAGGGTTAAAAAAGCGTTTGTCCCTTCTTTAAGCAATTCGAAATCTGAAACCGCTAATGATTTGCAACGAAATGTATAGTTGTTCAAATCTGATATAGTGCAAACTAACAGGGATGTTGTCTTTTGCTTTGGAGGCATTGTGAGTATTCAAAAACTAAAACTGGAGTCATCGTCTACGATGTAAGGATTGATGTTTATAGTGATTATTTGAAATCATCAAAATGGCGATTGAAAGCATACTTTAAGAAGTTTTCATCCTGAGCGAATTTTAGTGACCGTTTCTACTATGTGAGAGTCTGGCATTGACTGTTTATTTGAAAAATTTTCTTATTAACGTAACATAAATTTTCGTCAGCAAATCTCAAGCCCTTCTGCGTGTTGCATACGTCCGCACAAACTCAATATCCTGCATCATAAGTGGTGTAGGGTATAAAAAGAGTATATGAGAAAGACATAGAAATTACAGGAAAAAAATTCAAACATAAGCGAAAAAATCAAAGAGTATTTTATTCAACGGATAAATTTTCAGAATTAACTGCAAGGAAGGATAAAACAAATAGCGTCTGCATTTCTTAATTTCGAATAAACGAAGCTACGAAAATGATTCGTCCGTATCAAGGAAATTCAAAATGAGAAATAACATGTGCTATGCTCAGAAAGGGGGCTCTTTTGCAAGTGCTTTGTACATACTTCGATATGAAGATACAAACTTGAGAAGTGGATGCGTTTGCGTGCACTGTATATTCAGGCTGTAGAAAGCGTTGAAACAAATGTAAGGTTTTTCAGATACGCATTTTGATGAAAAAAGAAAAATAATAACAATTTTCATCTCAGGGCTTTTACTTCAAACTCATGGTATGCGAACGTATCACGTGCAAGTGCATACACATATGTCTGTGAATGTTATTCGACTTTGTAAACATAAATTAAAATTTATTGATCGAAATTTGGTAAATTTTCTAATTTATTTGATGATTTGAGTCAAAATTTTCAAAGTCAATAAGCAAATGTTTGCTTTAATGACATGGAATGGTGGAGCATTAGAATAATCTTAATTGGCAGTGAACGAATTTGGGTGTATTTTCAGCTTTTTAAATAAAATTTAATAAACCTTAAAACCTGCAATAAATTGGATTCTCAGTGTATATAAGCTTATGAGTCTGTATGTGCTATATATATATTATCTAATATTCATCAAAGTAAATTACTCTGTATGTTCTTAGTTATGCAGCTTAATCAGTTTGGTTGTATTTAAGATTTGTTTTTTTTATTTTTGTGTGTGTGTGTGTGTGTTTATGTCTTCATATTTTTGTTTATATGCAATCTTGTGTGCAATCAAACGTGAACATTTAAAATTAATAATGAACAATAAATACACAAACATATGCATACATAGTGAGCTTCATTTAGAATAAATACACAATACAATTGCGTAATAAATGTCATGGCGAGCATATAGAGGAGAGGAAGAGAAGAGTTAATATTTAAGCAATTAGTGTAGCAACATATTGAAAGTATTCTTGTTTATATGACAGAAATTAATGAGTCGGTCTAACAAGCATAATATATGTAATAATAATGCATTTCGAACGCATATAAGCATTTGCAGCCAGCTATTAAGCTGAAAGGGTAAATTTTATCATTTTTTACAGACTATTCTTTAAAAGTTATTCATTTGATTTGATTTATTTGTTTATTGTCTGGGAAACTGAGGCGTTAGTTACAAAAATTGAAAAAGCAAAAGGACTATCGCATGGGTGAGAGTGTAAGACTTGCTGGTTCGAACCCCCCTGCTGTGTAGATATATAGTTAGGAAAACTTTGTGAGGACCAAAGTCCCAAGATCGTTTTGGTCACACACATTGGTTCTCCTTCCTCTTCTGCTGGGGTATAATCACATGTAAATATTAAATTTTTCCTTATTATATTTTAAGTATATAAGTACGTATTGTATGTTATAATCTATTACATTGCACTAGTTTAATGCTATATCTATATATATACACTATAGCATCCTTGCGTCAGCATTAGAGTATCATTACATATATCGTTTTCTAGTGTAGATAAAAATAAATTTTTTTTTTTCTCGAAATCTGAAAGGGACGGACGGAAAAGAAAGTGGGTCTTGTGTAATATTAACAATTGAACGTCTGGATAATCCGGCGAGCTAACCCCAGCAAACTAACTAGACAGGAAAATCTCTATTAAGACTAGGAATTTTCAGTCCTTACAACTTATACTCGATTCTTAGCACTTTAAGCCTATAAACATTGCGAACTGTTTTCTTAGAACCGTGCTGTGCTTCTAATTGAGTGTCGCTTAATTCTGTTGAATGCATGTTGCAGCCAGAAAAAAAGAAAATCAGTGAATAAACATTTTGCCGCTGAAGGATAATATGTTGCGAAACCACCGGATAAATTTTTGCCAATTTTCTGCACTTTTTCCTTTTTTTGTAGGCTGTTTTGAAACAGTAATATGACGCATGGACTCATGTTACTATGAAAGTTCTGGTGATAATATGATAAGGTAAGCTTAGCGTTATGTTTCTTAGGCCTTTAAAAGTCTTTGTAAAATTTCTCTCAATACTTAGTATCGCCCACCATATAAGTTGTAGCCCTCGATGCTAATATATCTTGAAGAATAGCGGTCCGGTGTTGGCTACCCGGGATTGTATGGCTAATCCGAAGGCAAGAGTTACTGTGTCGAGTTAAGTAAGGCTAAAGGCTTTATAGTTTAACTTTAACCTCCACGGAGGTCAGGAGACTACTCACGATGTCACGAGTACGAGCAAGTAGAGGTGACAGCATTGGTGTACTGCAGATTGGTGCTTGCCAAGCTCCTTCGGGAGGAAGCTGGCATATTTACATACATGTGAAAATCGCGCTGGAAACTAGTATGTTCAGCCCCAGTTTGCACGCAGCACTTAAGCAATGTGTGAGTGCTGTGTATGGCCCTTCGGGGTATCGTGGTGGTTGTGGTTTCTATCATTCCTAAAGCGAATAATTAGAGGCAATGACAGGCCCCAACACACCCCATGATGGGTTTGTTGAGCCGTACACAATAAACATGCTCGGTTTCTCCAATGTAGTCTAAGTCCCTAGCTAATAGATATTGTCTAATTCTCTGGAGGGCGTCAGTTACGCAAAATTAACCCATGCGCCATTGGGCACCGTGGAGGTTAAGCCGACAAGGTAGTATACCCACGTTAAACCAACAAAGACATCTGTCCGTTAGTTATGAAACAACAAAATCAATCCTTTTAATTTAATGTATTTTTAATTAATATTCGCGCAAGTACTTCAAATAATCTTCATAAGTAATAATTTAATGGAAATTCTACTGCAATCAATGTTATTAACTACTGCATTTCTGTACACATGAAGCGGAGAAAGTTGGTCACTTGTCTTTCCTCTCAAGTGAAAAGAAACTTGAAACTTTTCCTTTTTTGGCAAAGTATATTTCTAAATGATTTGAGAACTGAAATTTGCTTATGGAGATCTTTAAAATTATATGAAATATAGTAATGTGAGCATAAACTACAGATAGCGTACACTTCCATTCACCAGTGATATATGTGATAAAATGGTAGTATGAATGGCAAAAAGCCAATTGCTGGCGGTAACCAAAGCCAAAGAATTCATTATTCGTCTTTCATTGATATTAGTTATAGAATATTTAAATTTAAATCTTGCTTCCATTAAACGCTTACATGTCATGTGAGCATTTAAAAGAGAGGGAGTCTGAAAAGTTGAACCGCGTGATCCAAACTTAGCAATAGAGTGCACTATGATATCATATAATTAATAAGGGGCAGCTTTCATCGTAAAATGCCGCAAACTAAATTGCCTTATGAAGTTTACAAGTTCTTAAGTCTTCAAAAAAAATTTCGTCGGATTCTCGGCATATGTGGATTTCTACGCCACTATGCTTTTCACCGATTGTTGTAAAGAAATATGTATAAATGGAAATCTTTTTTTAAAAAGGATTTTTTTTATGAAGAATGGTCATAAAAATGATCTAATCCGGTCCGAAAAGCAATAGTCACACCGCCAAACCAAGTTAACACCGTTCGGCACATTACTATTCCATCATTGTATCATTAAAAGTCTTTTCACGCAAAATAGAAGTCACCACACAATTTGGGACCACTACGTGTTTTATAACGTTTTTTTTTTTTTTTGAAGTTCAAAAAATAAAAAGGATCAAAATGACGTATAGAAAATAATATCTTGAAAATTACAACCTATAGGTTGAACATCCGACACGCAAACGAGCAGGCGGTTTTTAACAAAAGTTGGGTTAATCTGATTTCGTCCGTATACCTTTACCATGTGTTATGTGGGGTATAGATACTCTCGGCGAACAGTGGCAATGGGCATCAATTTCTACCAAACTTGCAGGATTTGAACCACAATATGCTAGAGAACCTTCCTCGTTGTATGTATCTTGCCCTAAGCAATATTTGTTATGTAAAAGTCTTTAGCTCTCCTTTGTTTGTATAAATGGCATCATTAAGTTCCTTAAAGGTTAAAATGCTTGAAAGGATAATTTCATATCAGTGTGCTCGTCCTTAAGGGTTCCATCATTCCATTTAAGAAACCTATGCTTATCAGCAAAATTATCGCTACAACCGAACATAAATTAGCAAATAAAATAGAATACTTCATTCCATGTCAAATAAGCCCTCTCTCGAGTTTACTCTCACAAACATTATCCTTGTAAGAGGAGTTTTTTTACCGTTCAGAAATACGAGGAGTCTAATTACTTTCTTTCACAGTACTGTTGCTTAGCAATTTTAATTGGACAAATTCACCTACAATTTGCTGAGCAACTCAAATGCAACACCCATCTCCCATTTCGCTGAAACATTTCATAAATTTGATTGGCTTGCTTGATGGTTGCAAGTTTTAACATTATAACTCAAGTCATTATAGTGAAATTGGGAGAAATAGGTAAAAGCCATTCTGAAAGATGCACAAATTGCGTAACACATAGCATTAATTATAAAGAAGTTGTTCTTATTTCAGCTTTACTAACTTTTATTTGCTGCGTATTACATGGTAAGACTACAGAGAAAATTCGTTGAAAGTCTCTCTGCTACAACTGTGTCCTCCACCTTTGAGTCTATGTGTACATAATATGCGTGCACGATCGTACACACTGTTTTCTACAAACTTTTAATTATGTTTGTGTTTGTTAAAAAATACACATATAAACAGAAAAAAAAAAAAATTCGTATAAATTTCAGTAAAAGTTGACACGATATATACACATGCATGCAAATAATTTTTAGTCCATTTTACATAAAAACAAACGAACGTGTAGGGGAAAAAAGTTTTACGAAATTTCAAAAAAAAAAAAAAAAAAAACAAAACTGAAATAAAATGGAGAAACAAATTTAATTATTTAAGTTTAACAATATGCATGGTGGTAATTGACTTTTAGTGCAGCCCTGAATAATTATTATAAAAAATATTTTTATTTTTTTTCGTAGAAAAAAGTTACAGTTTAATTGGCTCCACTATTTTAATCAAAGGCATCAAAAATGTTACAAACGCAAGAGAGCTGGGTTCGCTTCAACCCAAAAATTATTGCTAATTGTAAATACGTATAACAACCTATTGGGATTATTTCCGCAGATCATTTATTGGCACGTGACTTGGAATTTCCTATCGATATGTGATGATGTAAGTTGTAAGCTGTTTACGGAATTTATTAAACTGACAAGAAATGTTTACTGAAAGAGAAAATTTCTCTATTTTACCCTACTCACTGTGGGAATTATGTTAGATTTACCAAATCGTTACGGCGGGTAAGGATATGCACCAGAACATGTAAGTTACTGGATTAGGAAGAATTAAAGAATTAATAAAAGTGCCTGCATATGTTTATCTACGCATCTCTGAAATGTGGAATAAAGAAATTTGCCCAGAAACGTCAGTTTTCGCTGGATCAAATCTTAAGTGTGGTGCGGTGCGGGCACCCTCTCCTTATCTTCTTTTCTCTTTGACCGCCACCGTCTTACACCGTAAATAATTGGCCATATTACTTTGGAAAGGAAAATTTCGAAAATAATTTTGCTCAGGCCCTTCTTTTTTTTATTACGGCATTTAATCTACAGTGTTTTTGGTTTAGAATTTTGATTTTTACCTTCGACACTACCTGTGGATATTAATCCTATGTGGATGTACACAATATCTAGGGTGGCTTGAGGATAGACTCAGCTTCTGTCTAGCAATTAATTCAGAATCATTTTCTGAAACGATTTGAGCCATTCTATGCATCGGCCCGTCTATCTGCCATTTTACCTTTGTGTTCAACTTGGCATGTTTTGGCACAAAACCGAACGATATTGAAAATGGTTCCGATGGGGAATTGCCTTAAAAGAAATTCTGTATGCTATTTAATGGTAGACCGTGTCTCACTGCTATATTTTCACTTGTTTTGATATCCATTAACGATATATGCGGGGTATACTCAGTTTGTCAAAACTTTTGCAACTTTTTGTGCAATGTCCGATGTGAACAATATCCTGGCCGCAAAAATGAAGCTATCAAAAGCATATTGGTATTAAAAGAGGGGGCAAATCGATCGAAGGACACGCTTACAGTTTCATAAAAACTGAGAACATCTCTGTTTTTCAAAAGCAATAGCAAATTGGTTTTTTGCTCATTACCCGTAACCTACAAGAGAGAAATCTACAAACATTTAAAAATTAGGTACATATATTGAGCCGATAGCCTCTGCAGCTAGTGGTCAATGTCTTTTTTTTGGTCTAAGAATTTATTTCAATAGTCTAAAATTATAATAATAATAATAATAGGTATATATATATATACATATATATATATACATAGATGTTGTAGTACCTGTATAAAAGTAATAAAAAGTAACTATGCCTACCCAATGGTATAGTATGTGATCCATTTTATTTCATTTTTTCCAATACTTTTATTACGCGCAAAAGCAAACTTAAAGAACCCCACAAAGTACTTGAGATTTTAACATGTTCGTAGGGCATGTACTTGTTGAACTCCCGTTACAGCCTTATTTGTTAAGCAACGTCAAATAGGTAACAAAATAATGAGATCAAATTTCTTTGACTGTAATGAGAGAGGGACGGAGAGAATGAGAAAGGATACGGATAGCGAGAAAGACTAGTGTGAATGGCTGAATTTCTCTGCGCATTTTGAATGCACAAAAATTTACGATGAGTAAATGATTTATATTTTCCTAACCTTTAAATTTTTGGAGAAAATTCAAGTTTTTTTTTTGTTAAATATGCTCAAATGGAATTGTGCCCACGATTTCCGATCATGTTTCTAATAGGAACCAATTAATTCTTGATAAGTGTCTACATTTCTAGTTCGCATACGAGTGCGTAATTGGCTTTCATTTAAGATGAGCCTGCATAAAAATAGAGATTCCACTCGATTGTTGGACTCGTCAAAGGACAATTTGACGTAACCATTTAATTTGCTAACAAAATAACAGATACTGCGCGCGTTAAATAAATTTCTTTTAATGTTATTAAGTCTTTTGCATTATTAATAATGATAATGAAAATGCTGAACGAATAAAAGTTTAATAAATTCTCAACGTTATAGCAAAGCAAAAGAAAAAAAATGAAATGAATTACAGAAAAGAAGACTTTTGTTGTTGATTGATAATAAGAAGGAATATAGTACCGAGGAAGAAAGACACCAATGTAGAACACTAGAACTAACGATAATTATAAGTACAATTATGGAACAATTTGACTCTTAATAATCGAGTAATCGCACAGCCGTAAGGATAAAAATTAGAAGCTGAAATTTAACATAAAATTCTCTTGATCAATTAAGAGCCTAAGCTTAAAAGGGGGCCACAACCTACCTCTAACTTTCAATAAAGTTTAATTTGTAATTATGGACGTATTTTTAGACTAAAGATGATGATGGTCTGTCTTGATGAATATCAGTTTTTTGGACACATCTTCCCAGTATCGAACGTTATAGATAGAAAATATGACAAAATTGTCAAGTTGTTTCAATTTCTTTCTTATTGTGGGCGTGCATTTCGGCAGATCACACCCATTTTTTAACCTTAGCTTATTAATCAGTTAAGATATATTTTTGCTCAATTTCAGCTTGTTATCTTCGTTTTTATGATTTTGGCAATGCCACAAGGCAGGGTATCAAATTGATCTATTTTGTCAAAAATAGGTGTCATCGGCATTTCCAAAACCAGAAAAGGGAGAAAAAGATTGACTACAGGTATTTAAAAGTGCTTGCAAAGTTGAGATAAAATTTTTTAATTTTGCCTGCCTTGTAACTATGTTTTCGAAAGTCAAAACTTGAAAAACGCCAACTTGATTGCTAGTTCTATGTATTCGATGCAAAAAAAATGTATACGTGTACGTGTACATGTATTGAGCGTGTGAACAGTAAGTTATACTGTAATGTGCTGAATGAAATTTGAAATTCTTTACATGAAAGATGGCCTGTAGGTCTATTTTTCGGGTCCGTAGGACGATTACACCTTTCGATGGCGCTATCGAGAAAACTTTATCGTAGTTTTTCCCTTTAGGTTTATAGTTGACGACAATCGGGCTGATGCATGAGCTAGTGAATTACCGGCAGTCGACAGAGTATGAATTATTCCTGCAATCGAATGAAATATTTCTGGAATCACATTTTTCTCTTTTTAAAAGACAAAGATGATCTCAGTTTACGTGGTACAGCAGGACCATCAACCTGCACGCAATTTTTGCATCAAATTTGAAGGCGATATCTCCATTTTTGCGACCAGAAGAATGTTTTTAGTAGTCTATGGCGTCTCTGAATATACTCCTTATCCTTCGGTGATGAGTATAAAACAAAAAAAAAAATAAATAAATCTTGTCTGGCCCATTGGGCTGCTTATTTGATTATTTACTTTTTTCTTCTTCCTTGCATTTAGTGCATGATAGCACAAACAAAATATTCTAGACGTCATGAAACGCTTTTTTCGATCCAATAGCAGTGCAATTTCATAACCTCCGAAAACGATACTCTTAAAAATGACTGTCGATACGCGTACGCGTTCGACATCGTGAACCGTGAAGCGACCCCTGAATACAGGGGAATGGTAGAACGTCCCGGGTTCGATTGGCTTTAACATGAAAGCTCGAACATATCGTCACTTTTGGCATATCGCTGCCATTTTTTGTCGCAATTGCATCGGTTCTTGTTGTCCTTAGTGACGGTTTCGTTTGCTTGGAAAAAGCTATATAATACACCACGGCCGTCAGGCATCTTCCAAAGGATTTCATCATCGATATTCAGCGTTACCGTGGATTTTATGGGCTCGTCTACTCGGTATCGTGGTTATTGGGCCTGGGACATGCTTACGCATCCACGTTCTTCACTCGAAAAGATTTAACAGCACTATGCTTTTAAGCAGGAGAGGTAAAGTTGGTGGTTCCGAAGTGGACAGAGCTATACTTGTATGGCACTATATTTATATAAAACTGCGTATAATAGAAAGAGACCAAATTTCACTGCGATGTTAAGGGTATAACAACAAAAAATCTCTCATGTACACAAAGCTGCCGGTATGTAAAGCACTACGTTAACTATACAAAAATGAAGAGAAATAAATTTATTTCCTCATTAACCCTCTTTGACGGCCTTCTCCGTGGAACTTCCCCATGAAACTTCCGTGCAACTTTCAAGGGATATTACCCATCTAATTTTTCGACCCAACTTAACAGAGGATTTCCCCACTGAAACGTCTACATTGAAGTTCTGAGACAAACTTCCCAGCGGAGATTTTTTACCGAAGTACCACCAGTTATATATATATTCGCTTCGATATTAATTAGTTTTTATAATTGTTTTATATGTTTTTTTTTTACTTTTCCGTCAAACATAATTTAGCAAAAACTGTGTTTTTGGCATAGAGTTAACACTTAAAAAAAATTTGCACTATTATGGCGGGCTGGCTTTCTTCATTGCGTTTAAACATTCATTTCAACATCCATTTATATATATTTTGTGATTCATGTACATATATCCGTACGTATATCCGTATCTTTGGCATTTATAATTTTGTAATGTATTTCGTATAGCGAGTGTCTAATAGTTCCAGCCCTTAGAGGTGGGTATAACAAAGCGAACTTAAATTACTTTCATGAAAATTGTCAACCACAGAGCATACGGCTTTAGATAGTAATTTTCTAGTGTTAATATTTAATCTACTCTTATTTTGCATTCTTATACATATTTTATAAACTTTCAAACAACTGCTTACAACGTTCAACAAAAGAAAAGGAAGAAAATTTCTATGAAAATTATTTTAACGAACCATAGAAATTTGTTTACCATGGAAAGCTATATAGACATTTGGCAGGCATAGCTGACATTGGAGTTATGTGCATAGAATTTCAGTTAAGCCATTTGATTATTGATATGGAAACATACTGCAGCAATTCAAAGGCTTACATTCTTCAATGAACTAATGCGCTATGTCTTCTCCACTACAAACGGCATATTATGTCTTTCAAAAGTTAAGGCATATAGAATCGACATATATATACATATATCGATGTAAACATATAATCGATGTATATATATACATTATATTATGTTATTAATAGCAACTATATGTTTTCGGCGGTTAGTTGCAAACGTTAAAGTCTGCTTAGTATCACCAAATTAATCTAAAATCTTTCCCTTTTAAAGTACATCACTGAGTAAAAAAGATGAAAGGCGTTGCAAAGGCTCATCTCATTCAGATTCTGTACCTTACTATTTTTTCCATCTATTAATGCCTTGCGTACGTTAAAACGCTTTAATTTTATGATATGGTACCGGTTTGCGGTAAGCGTGCCCTCCTTCAATTTTCTAATTTCTCTTGTCGTATATATTACATTATAATATCAGAGTATATTGTTATTACGTCGGCACGTTTGTTCTATCCTTTAGGTGGATCAAATCAAATCCAAATCTTTTTTTCTTTTAGAAATAAAAATTTATTCATTCACAGATCGATTTGTTATTTGATGTAATAGAATGCTTACGCTTTCGTAGTTCGCTACATTTGCTCTTCTCTAAGGCATATAGTATAAAAGGAATTTATTTATTCCTACAAAAAATTATTCGTGTATCGTAAATAATTCGTTTTAAGCCAATCGTAGTTTCTTTCTTTCACTTTACTGCGGAGAAAGAACAATTTATGCTTTTAGTAGACCTAAAACTAACTTTCAATCAGTTGGATGACGTCCCCTATACTTGTGGACATATTTCAATAGTTAAATATTTACATTTATTTAGTTTAAGGTTAATATTGATTTATTTGCGCAGTGTGCGGTCAAGGCTATTAAGAAAACGTTCGCATACATGGTTTCGGGGTTAACAAAAACGCCACGTAATGTCTCTTGGTTTTAAGGTTATGCTTAAAGGCAACATTTGAAATTTTTATAAATTTAATTTTAAAAAATTGCAAGTAAATTTACTATCATGAGAAATTTCAATATTTGGGCATTTAAACAGCACACACACGTCCTCTTGAGTATAAACAAACAAGTTAATTAAAGTGTTTGTGTGTCTGTGGTGTTTATAAAAACATTAGTTATTCCATAAAAAATGTTCGGGTATGATTAGCATGACACTGCGAAATGTATTAATAAAGTCTAACTGGGCATTTGTCCGTCCTTATTTTAGAGGTTCGTTTTGTTCTTAAATTTAGTGTAAATAGAATCTCACAAAAAGCTCAGTGCAAATATGATCGCTTTGACGTGCCCATAACTCTCTAAACGAAGTAGATACCTAAGGCATGTATGAGAGGGAAAAAAATTCTATTTTTTTCTCTTTTCGTTTTCGTTTTCAATTTGTTTTTTTTTTTTGTATTTTTCTTAAAGAAGAAAGTAGATGCACATAGTGGTATGCAACGGCGACGTCAAACATCATATTTCCATATCAATGATCAACTAGAGTAATTTTCATTCTGTACACAATATCAATGCCAGTCATGCCTGTTAAATGTCCAAGGCTTTCAAAGTAAGAAAATTTCTTTGCTTACGTGAAAAAATTTCTTAGAATTTTTAATGTGTTTCTGTATAAGTGTTCTAGAAGGTTATTTATTGAGTCATATATAATGTAGTGAAATGCACTTATACCTCAATTTACATGAAAAATGTATTCTTCTGAAAATTTTACACTTTGATATTAAAAATTTTTTAATATTTGTATATTTATAAAATCATTTACATTAAAAGTGTAATTTATTGATTTATTTTAGCAACAAAAAAAAAAAAAGAATGTACAGAAGGCTTTCCAAGTAAACTATGTATATGCAATGCGTATTTATCAGGTGTCGATATCAGGTCGGTCTATCCCACATTCCTGTCCGTTCCGGTTACAGCAACTGTCAACGACTATGTGCTGCGAGGTGCAAATTTGCCATCACATGAACATGGGAGATGAAAACGAGAGACAACTCGTAGCGGATATTCATTTGACTCACATTTGGCAACGTGTGCATGCACTTACCTAGCAAATTGATTAAAAAGAAGATGATTCGTGTTAGTATTAAGTGAGACGAACTTGCGTCACTACATTTCGTAAGAATTTCAACAAGGAAGAAATGTTGCAGAAGCTGGTAGAAATTTGAAATGTTAAAGTTACGGAATATGGTTCGAAGTGCTTCAAATTGCGAGCTCTCAGAAAAGCCAGGCTCCGCGTGACCGTCTTTGATCGACTACGATACCGTCAAGATGACGTTAGAACAAAATTTTTCTTTTGCAACATCGGAGATTGCGGATGAATTTGATTCGACTCAACACCTAACCAAATTTAAAATCCTCCCATATCTGCCGAAGTAGCTAGCTCGGCAGCGACACATGCGTCCATCTCTACAACCTCCGATCCTTTTCAAGTCGCACTTGAGAGTAAAATAATAAAGTCCCTGGTTCGATATTCAGACAGGCAGTGCCGTTACACAAAAATGACGCCCAACGTGCACCCGCTTCGGGGCCCATAGAGATCTTAATTTCACAAAAAGACCAAGAAAAAACGAAAATACAGAGGACATAACATATGTTATCAAATAATGATGTCCGATGAAAACAAGAACAGATACAAAGCACTAAAGAAGTTTCGTGAATTAGTTGAAGAACTTTCCCGTTTCCAACAGTTTGGATAATAAAAATTATAAAAATATTATATTGATGCACGACCCGCCATTATGTGCCTTATACCAGTTCGCTGAACACAGTTTATTCATATAACGGCCTTATATGGAAAGTGGCCGAAAAAATGGTGTTATCCAAACCACTTTTAATAGGGGACGTTCTTGGACCAAAACACGCAGTTGTGACAAATTTCATCAAAATATCTCTACGGTTGGAACTCGTAAGCTGAACACGGATTCCAAAATTGATTCTCAATCAATTGATATAATAAAAGGTGGCCCTATTTCAACTCCATCCGCATGTTGTTACCAACAAATGTACTCTTATACTACAAGTGATATAGAGCATAACAAGATTGCCGCTACATTGTAAATATGCCTTGTCAAGGATAATAGTTTCATTTGAAAAAACAGTTTCCATAGTTTCCTATATTTCGCGTAAGAAATGAAAGCAATAGAGCTTATCGCATATTCACAGAGCTTAGTCTGTTTCGAAAAAAAGTTTTCCCTTATCTAAAAAAGGCATTACCGCTCGTTTAGTTTTCAACAAAAAAAAAAGAAGAAAAGAAAAACCAGAACTTACTTGAAATGATTCTGGTCTATAATAGAACAGTTCTTAACCAAAAGCAGGACTAAGAAAAAAATGAAGACAATTACTTGGCCGTTTGTCAAGTTTTTTCTTTTCCCAAGCTTAAATTACCATTCAATGGCTTGCGTTTCGACTCATTTGATGCCATGAAGTGAAATTCACAGAAATTTCTCTAAACTAAGCACGTGTGCGTTAGCTTACATTAACTTTAGTATGAAAAAAATCGCAGAAAGTTTGGCGATTAACTAAAAAATGCAACTTAATTTGCCAATTCCTTACACGTTGCTTGCTGGCAAAAATTAGAAAGGAAATCACTTAAAGAAAAACACTGTGAGAGATGTATTTGATGAATTCTGAGGGGGAAAAGCATTTAAATTCATTGGAAAAAGGGAAATCATTTAGATATGCACCGTGCAAATCGAGTAGGAGGTGTACTTATGAAAGTGTAGTTCTAAATAAAAACGCCTTTTAATGCTGACATGAATGTTGTAGGAAAACAATAAAATTCTTATACTGGTTACTATATATATACATATATATATATATATATATATATATATGGAGTAGAGTGATGTAATGAATGGTGATTATTGTACCATAAGGATATGTTTTTGTTTTAAAAAGAGACAGATTTTTAAACATTTTCTTTTAAATTTTACTGAACCTTATGTCTCATTGTTGACCTTTTTGAAGCTTGTTCGCATTCTTTTGCAAGCACGCATATTTTAGGTTAATTGAAAAACTGGAACCGCGAAGACGATAAAAACGATTTGCAACTTAAAAAAAAAAAAAAAAATTGTTTTTGAATTTTCATTCCCTAGGGACTATTGCACTCTTTTAATGAGAGAAGATTTATTTTCTTCATTTCAACTTTTGTTAGATTGGTATTGTAGACATGTATTGAATGCAATTATTAGTTAAAATTTTCAATCAGCATCGGTAATCATTAAAATAATAAATAATAAACATAAAGTATTTTTTCCTTATTTTTTTTTTTGTTCTTCTTTAATGCACAATATTTTTCATTCATTAGCTGCCATTGCTTTTCCCCGAAATTAAAATAAAATTCTTTTTTACTTCACTTTTGACACATGATTTTCTTTTGCATTTCAATTTGTTGACAATTTCGAGCGAGAGTCATTGTAAACAAAAATAAAATAAAGTATAAAAAAAAATCTGATTAACATTGTTATTGTGTCATTTCCAACATCATTACAGGGTTGTTGCTTGTGGTGTTGATGTTGTTGCTGCTGCTGTAGCACTCAACTACCAACCATTGCCATTCATTCGCCGGAGTAACGGCAGATATGTATAATTGCCATAAGCAATTGGTGATCATAATAATAATAATAATAATAATAATAATAATGAAGATGATGGTACATGAAAATTATCCTCATTAAAATGGAAAATTTATTTACAAAAAAAAAAAAAAACAACCAAATAAAAAAAATATTGAAAAGAATTTTCAGAGACGTGTTTTATCCTCTTTAATGTATAACAACGAAGGCGTCTGGAATATCGAGTTTTTCTGCGTTATTGAATTTTTTATCTCTCTGTTTTTTCTTTTATTTGCTTTTTTTTAAATAACTTTATTTCAAGTGTTTTCTTTGATTTTATAAATCTGAAAAGATTTAACTGAAAATTGTTGAAGAACAAATTTCTTGAAATAGATAAGTTTTTCTGTTTATAGATAGGTGTATTGGTAAGTAAAGTGGTTTATTAAACAATATGTACAAATTTTTATATCCTATATCAGTCGTATTAAGTTCTTGCAAAGGTATGCAACACACAATTTAGAATTATTTATTGAATCGATCTGAGCTCTCCCCTGTGTCTGTCCATATCCAAAGCTTCCCGCAATATTATTTTTTGATCGATTAATCGCTCAGGGGATGCACCTTCTCTTGTACTATAAGGATGAATAGACATAAAGAAGTGGAAATGAAGAGTGGACGAAGTCGGGAAAGCTACGTCTAGACCGTCCGAGCATTCACTTATATTCACGACGATAAAGTTAGAGTATGTCGACTTGATAGCCGGAATTCTTAAACACTTGGATATGTGGTAGACGTCGATTAAGACAAAGAATTCAGAGAGAAAATTTTACTTTTTCCCAATTTTTGTCTGTTTCTGCTCAAAAACCGCGTACGCTACAAATTAATACAAGTGATAAATTAAAATGACGAAGAAGAGACGGTAAGCTTATGCTGCTTGTTTTTAAATCTAAGTAAGTGTAATAGAGAGTTTGTAAGGTAAATAAATGTCTGTTCAGTTTTTCGCATGTAAAATTAACCCTTTGTTTGGTTTTCTAAGAGGTGAGGGTACTCCGCCCCACGGGAGCTTTATTCATAAGAGAAGAGAGATAATGAGAAGTTATTTTTATACCTAAAATAGTTGACAGCAAAGCATTAATATTAAAAGTTATACAAGTTTGACCTACTGCGCTATTAGTCCTCCTTACTTCGCCTTACTATAA
This sequence comes from Glossina fuscipes, assembly GCF_014805625.2. Classification (NCBI taxonomy): domain Eukaryota; kingdom Metazoa; phylum Arthropoda; class Insecta; order Diptera; family Glossinidae; genus Glossina; species Glossina fuscipes. The sequence continues at coordinate 671,110 of NW_023998600.1, read as the reverse complement.
ATGAGAAGACATACGTCGATGCTTCTAATTTTGATTTATGAAAATCGGGGAATATTGCATAGTTATCAAGAAAAGCAATTCCTTGGATGTCAAATTCATCTTCTCTATTTGTTGCGGTCATCGCCTAAGGTTGAGAGTATGCCGAATACCATCTCCTTCCTATAGACCTAATAGAGCAAAACATTGTAGTCGGGCAAGGCCGGTCGTATACTATCATACACCGCAAAATATCAGAAATAAGACATCTTTTGCTCAATAAAAGATTATACAGGAGCTCTTACAAGTTAGTAGACCAACGTGGTCGATATTTATCGTAGTATTGGGTTTGGTCTCTGTTCTACATATACTGGCAATTGCGAGCTATAGGTTGAAAGCCAAATTCAATAAACAGACATTCAGCAGGTGCAGGGCAAGAAAACTGGCAGATGAAATATTATATTGGTATTACAGAAGGCGAAGTCTTCACCTGTATTTATATTGTATAGCCTTGATGTAAGATATAAACTAGGTTAAATAAAACACGATTTTCAACGAAATTCACATACGTACTGGATCTAAATGTTACTTAAGCAACGGCGTGTGTGCTTAATAGCGCTTGGAACTGTTTAAAAAGATTGTAACTATTAACCGATACCCCTAGTACTATATATAATGGTAGTACATGTTTCTCTGTTTATCTTTAAATTTTTTAGTTTCCATTTCTATTTCTTTGCGGATAGTTTATTATTCACTAGCATGACTTTGAATACAAGTTGAAGTAACTCAGCAAACTTAACAAAAAAAAAAAAAAAAAATACGAAGAAAAAGTTAAGTTCTTCGTTATTTTATACAAAAACGCTTTTACTGACTCTTTCTATCTCTTTTCCTCTTTGTATGTCTGCTTGACTATCCCTTTAGGCAGCCAGTTAAGTCAAGTGTATAAATGCGCACAAAATCTATCTTAACAACTAAAGGCTAAAAGACGTAGAAATTTCACAACAAACGTCCTAAGAATATTAAAAAAAAAAAAAAAAAACTTAAAATTCTAAGTGTTCAAGACAACAACAATTATCCAACACAAAAAAGAAGCTATAGTTTAGAAGTAAAGTTCATTTATCGTAACTTGAACGAAGACCAAGCAGCAGTAGCTGACATGAATTCGCAACAGTTAAGGAGATCTTCTTTAAACAAGAACTTAAACAATAACTAGTATATTAAGCTTAGCAAATTTTTGGAAATAATTTATTTTCCATTCAGAGGGCGTCTGCTAAGGGTCTATTTGTAGCGTCATTTTTAATAAACTTCTTTGAACCTTTGGTTATGATAACTTTCCCACACATTTCATAATATTAAGAAAAAATATTCGTCAATGTCTTTAAAAAGTATACATACGATATTTGATTAAAGTTGGAATTTAAAACGATTTAGCCATATCCGCCAACGTCCTAATATCTAATTTTTTTTTCTGAAAGCGTAAAAGCCTTTATAAGAGTGTAATGGAAGTTCTCTTAGTTTTCCCATTCAAGCGTATGCCAAAGTGACTGCTTCTGGCATCCTTACCTCTGATATTTACATTCCTCGCTTGACTAAAAAATCCTACAATTTGTTATATGTTATAGTTCTGACCTGTTTTTATTAATTGGCTTGGTGATACAAACAAGTGGAAATAGATCGGGCAAGAGGGGAAGATTTACTATGAAAAACTTAACGGCTAATGATTATTAATATGATAAATAACTTTATCTTAATTAACCTATCGCCGGTGTTGGTCGGACAGAAGGCATGGTTTTCTGCCGCAATGTAACTAATTCGGCACCTATAGAGTAGTCGTAGTAGTCCATGATGGTGTGTTACGTTGTCGGCGGTTTAATCCAGAACGAAGAGATTGTGCCCTCTTCCTCTAATTGATATTTGGGTTCGATTATGATTATCGTTTAACTGATCCCTTTCCCAGTCCGTCAACTCCGTCGTCGGAGTTACAATGTTTAACAGGCAGACAACTCTGTTGGGCGCACCATAATATAAATAACGACTTTTCAATATATGTAGGAGAAGTTTTCGAGCCATTTTAAATAGCGTTTGTCCCGGGTCCAAACATGTTGTCAGCGAAATAACCCAAAAATTGCGAACACAAGAAAACAAAATAGACAGATAGACGGAGAAGCTTAGATCGATGCGGAAAGTGATTGTGAATCAGCCGATGTAATAACATGTGGATCTCTCTCAAGCATTTCTGCTTGTTGCATACATCCGCCCTAACCTTAACATTCTCTTATATAAGTGGTGTAGCGGTAACAGGCAAGAAAATCTTCTATCTTTGTTGAAAAAAGAATATAAAAAATTTCGATATTTTTCATAAGAATGGGTGGGCGTGCATGAAAGCAATGAAATTGTATTCTATATCCATCGGCTTATTTTAAATAAAATTTAGTGGGACGTAAAATCTCGGTAGGTTATGATATTGTCTGGCCGGTTTTTTCAATTTTGTGCAAATACCGCAGTATCATCAACAGAATCTATTTGAAACTTCTTATATTTGTTATGAGTAACAAGTAAGAATCCTACATTTTTATTTTTGAACGCAAAGGTGCTCTTAATTTATGCTGTACTGTCTCAATGTAAAAACTTTGAGTTTGCCAACCATAGACCATCTGCTTTTGCCTTCTCTTTGCAGTGGGGTGACGCAGACTTTTGGAAAGGGTTTCTCTGATGGTTTAGTCAAAGTCTCTTACAGTAAAAGCGGAAATCTGTGTTTATATTTTACCTATATATAAATTCGGCCTCCAACGACATGAATATCATTTAAGACACTGTCACTACTTGCTTTTTGATTGTTAGGCGACATCGCGTACGATAGACATAATAACGTGAAAAAATTACGAACCACCTCAATCTCGATATGAAGCATACTGTTACGATAATTCAAACTTGCCGTGTCCCACAATGGACTTTCGCAAGCTCTCCAGTTCGTAAATATTGAGATAGAAAATTGAGACTTATCATGTACCATTATCAAGCTTGAAAATGGACTTTATTTTGGAACGTGTCCACAAAGCATTACAATTTGCTGTCTAAAGCAAGCCATGATCTCAGACTCGTTTATACACTTTTCAAAATCATTTTAAAAAGCACAAGGCGGTATTATACCGCAACGTAACTTGAAATTCGTGCAGTGATTGGCTGGATCTAGATGACTTTAAAAAGTTTGCCTAAATATCCTACCCTCCATAGCTATGTTTAAGAGAACACTTCGCAATTTTATGAATGCAGGAGTTATGGTCTCCAATCTCTTATTTTTTTTTTCCTTTACTTCTCTTGCACCTCGTGCACCTTTTAACTTTTTGGATTGTTCGCTTTGTTCACTATTGTTGCTTTGAATTGAATTTACAGCGAATGCTTGGTTTACTGTTTTTTCTTTTTAAAATTCATTTCACTTAAAAAACTGAAAACGCAAACCAAATTTGTCATCTGTTGCTAAGATTTGTGGTTCTCCTTCGGCGGTGAAAGGATAATTTTATATTTAGCAAAAAGGACATTCGAATTTCATATTTGTATTGTTTTTTTTTTAACTGACATTTAAAAAGCATAAGTCCTTCTGTTAATGACATAAATAAAAAATAATACTTGAAAGAAAGTGAAGAGCAAAGGAAAGGAACATAGAGAAATATGTATATAGAGCGGCTACGAAACCATATAATAAAACACTTGTCAACACCTGTTTTAATTGCGAGCACATAAGTGCTAATGTACATTTATACTTTCATACATATTATCTTTTGTCACGACATAAAAAGTTAATTTACCGCATCTTCAACACTCATTTATTAGTTCATCATATTTTCATATTCACTGAAGCGCTATAAAGGGGGAAAGAAAGTTGTGAGATATACTTTTAGCAAACTCGCCCGCATACTCACAAATATAGTCAGTTAGTTATGTCAGGTGAAGCCAAAGACACGCTTTTTGCTATTTATGAAGATATGTATATAAATGTGTCTTTCAATGCCTGCGCAAATATATTTATATGTATATATATATAAAAGAAAAAAAAAAAAAAAAAAAAAAAAAAATATATATATATATATATATATATATATATATATAAATTTGCATTGTTTAGCATTTTTTTGTACCTTTCTCATCTCTTTTTCTGTAAAGTACTATTTCTTTTCTTTCTTCTTTTTTGCCTTATTTTCTGTTGTTTTTTCTTTTTGTTTTTTTTAAAAGAAATAACGGATGCCTGCGTTTATCCGTTCGAGAAGCATAAGTTTTAACTCACAGCGTACTAAAGAGAAATAACAGAAAAATATTCGAGAAAAGTAAATAACTAACACTTATAAACACATGCAAGTCGTTGGATGTATAAGAATCAAAAGCTAGTAAAACGGAAAAGGTTTGAAATTAAAAATAAAAGAAAGATCATACACACACAAACACACATTTACACAGACACAAATGTATACAATTCTTTTTCACTGCTTAAATAAATGTTCAAACGCAGCAGCTTTCATTTGTTTGCCTTTTATGAGAAAGTACATGAAAAGGAGATAAATTAAAAAGAAAAACAACAAGAAAGAAATTGTATTCGGCTTAAGTTGATACTCTTTATACCCACTATTACTTACTGGCTTGTTTATGTACAATATTTAATTGTAAAAATGAAAATGAGAATTCATTCACCCTTGTACACCGATCATAGATCCAGCGTATCATTCAAGTTATTTATATGATTTGACATCACTTTTCTAGTAAATTGTGTAAATAAAGGGAAATAATTCTCCAATT
>NW_023998600.1:596692-666336 GCF_014805625.2 Glossina fuscipes | reverse complement strand
AATCCATTTCACTATACTCCCAATCAAATTGGTGCTCAAATGTCTGTCTTCGTCTATGGACGAAGACAGATGTGCCAAAGGTATGCGCTTCAGCGTGATGTTCCATACATTCTTACCTTTGATGTTTAGAGTTTTGCATTCAAGAATTCTACTGCCCGCTTAAACGTTATAATATTGAAAAACTTGAACTTATCTTCTACGGACAATATTTATTTCAACCGCTTGCATGGTTGGCAATCAACATAGATCAAAAGAAGACTATTAGTTATGTTTTCTACAACATTGTCGGTGTAATCGGACGATCTCCAAGCAGCAAAATTCGAAGTTGGCTCCTCAATGCAGCTGCAATATGGATGGTAACCGATTATTCTCTTAGGTTTCGTTGTTCAGATGACGAGTCAATCCAAAAGGAAGAGAAAGGATGCTCATTCACGTTTTCCTCCTTTCAAGCTCTGTTCAACGCCGAATTGGCATTTCCATTGAGTTAATTGATCACATTCAAAGTAGATCAGATGACACCATCACATTCGAAATACGTCAACTGGCATAGTAGATCAGCGGACATGTTTCGATTATGATGTTCTCATCCCATTTCGTTTCAATACCTACTTAGAATACAACACTTTTCTTATATTTAAATATGAGAGCAAACCAAATCTTCTGTGCGTGTTTGGTCTCTACAAAACTTCCTGAAACATTTCGCTCAGTTACCCGTTAACTGGCAAAACAGTTGATAAAAACTATTGTGCGGTTGGAAAAAGCGAATAAAATAAAAATTTTGACAATTTATTGGTGTGAAAAAGATTTTTAGTGTAAAAATAGATAGGATTTGACTTTGAATCTGTTAGTGTACTATACATACGTATAATATATTTTATGTTTTACTTTGTACATTTACCCAAATAACTTTATGTCCCTTTAACAGCGGGTAAAGAAGTCAATCATCATACATAAGAAATCAATCACAATAATTTAAGTAAACTATATACCATTAAAAAGCAATTAGTTTAAGTTGCAGTTAACAGCGTCAGTTAAACAATCTGTTTGTCAGTAAACTATCAGTTTAAATGAACATATTCGGAAAAGCACTCAGCTGATGTTCGAACGACAGACAATACTAAGAAAAAGTTTTAAATTACGTTTGTTTTTCTGAAAAAGAAAATTTTAAGTTTGCAGTCGTCATTTTCATGAGCGGAGGAGAGACAGATAGACATACATGGCGCAACCACCAGCATAGCCAGTTAGAAAATTCTCCTAAAGATTTTTCAATTGGTGTGGTGAGTATGGGGGGAAAAAATTAATGTTCTTACAATCTCTTATGACAAATAAATAATTGCGAGTGTATTGAGGTAATCTTTACACAAGTATATACGACGTTTTGGACGATGAACGACGTGCCATAAAGCCATTAATAATGGTAGCTGGGATTCATGGTAAATGCATAATCCGAACGAGTGTTGTTTTCGATAATTTGATGCTTTTGCTGACTGTGTACCTATTGCTGTCTTATGTCGGAGATCTTTATTACTAGACTTCAAATTGCCTCTATTTACTTAACAAGAAATTACACTGCTGAACAATTTCTTGCAAACTAATTGTATTTAGTACAAGACGATTTTGACTTTGCTTATTTAACTCGATCCGATAATACTGCTTGGTAATAAAACTTCGTCGTTGATGTCTTTGGGTTAAAATCATGAACTAACCCACAACACAATTCCAGAGAAAAAAAAAAAAAACCAAAGGGAAATCAAGAAGTTATGATATTGGATGGATGAAGATTTAATGAAGATTTGGAATTTTCTAATCGTCTACAGATGCCACAGGTAGAACGAAAGGATCACTTAATTGAAGCTTTTCGGTAGTGGATGCTGCGTTATATTACAACATGAAGTGTTGTCAAAAGTATAAAAGAGTACAACATAATAGCTATAATAATAATGATGATCAAATTAACACTAGCGGTGCTACCATTGTTGCTACCGTTTGCTTATCCTTATCATAGTTTCAGCTCAACATAATAAAAACTTTGACTTTTGATTTGCTTTTATATTCTTTGCTTTCTAGGGGATATTTTGTTTATTTATTTATGTTCTTTTTATTCTCTTTTTCTCGTTTTTACGAACTGCAAGAGGTAACGAATGTGATGACTTGGATTTTAATTCTCTTCAATTTTACTATTAAATGAAATAAAAATTTAAATCACTGTGAGCTGGAATGAGTAGTAAAAACTGTGCATGTAGAGACAAACAAGACTTTTGAAAGACTATACATATGCAGCTAATAATAACTTGCAAAGCAAATTGTTAATAGAGTGTTTTTTTGAAATTATAGCTTATTTCTTATATAAGTCAAAGCTTAATTGTTGGTTGCGTAACATTGCAAGAGCGATAGTAGATAGTAGGAGAGGTTTTCTTTTGCGTAAGGACTCGCCACCTTTCGCTTCGGTATGGCAAATAGAGACTAGCTTATCTAGTGTAATAGTTGGGAGCGCAATAGGAGGGAAGGGATTATCTAGGCATTGTGTAAAGGCTTAATGGCTGAACTCAAACGGTTTTATCTTCTCAAATATTTTTGATACAAAAATTAATAAAGGCTTCATCATTTTGCATTGATCAGTGAGCAATATGCAAGATTCCATTTTTGTTCCGTTGGCGATTGAGATAGAAGGACACTATTCGGCAGCAAAATTTCGGCGCTGCCGTGGTTCATAGTATTTCCAAATCGTATCGGAGTTACAATGTTGGCCGGTAATACATAATAAAGTATATAAAGTTGTGTTTTTCAAAATCGGTTGAGCATTATCAAGTTTTCTCTGCTTTTGCTCGCTAAACAAAAACTGCTTTCCGTTATTTTTGATACAGGACTTCCTTTGTAAGCTTTGCGCAAAAGCATAAATGGCTTAAAACTCTTCCTCTTCCTCGTTCTCTTCTTTGCTTCATATTTTTTCCGCTGTAGGCGTTGCACACTGTATCTGTCATTCAACCTATACTTGTGATCGTTATAATGGCTTAAGAGGCGTCTTATATGTAATAAAAAATGCAGCAGGATATGCAGCATAGCATTTTTTATTTTTGTTGACATTTCTATCAGAATTGATAGCATTTTTATATCCTACATCCATTGTGGTATATTATATATTAAATATTCGTGTACGTTTCAGTTTTATGTTTATCACAATTTATGGCATTTCTTTTATTTTCATTGCAATTCTAAATGCAACTATGCTTTCCGCTTTCCATATAATTTCAGAGAATAATGCTTTGTTTACAGCTTAAATATGATTCTTTTTGAATTTATTTCTAGGCAGAATGGCAAGGAAGATGGCACTGTTCGACACTGTTTCTTGTGTCTTGTTTAAGATATTCATATACATATCTCATAAACATGACAGACCTAATCAGTGGATATAGAACTTTAAACTTCAAAACGAGTTTGGTGCCAATTCGAAAGATAAAACAAATACTTTTCGGAATGAAAAAAGCTATTGAGAAAACGTGGATCATGGCTAAAAGAGACGAAACAGAAAGAAAGCGGACAAAATTAACAATATTTCTTATAAGACGAGTTGCTTGCGAAAAAACCTTCTTGTCATATACACACAGAGGAAACACATTTACAAATTTTATTAGAAAAATTTTGATCATTAAGTTGGTTCTCTCTCTGATAAGAAATTTTTTCTGCGCAATTTGGGTCTTTTTCTCAACATCTTGCCAAAAAAAAAACTTATTCGCATCTGGGCTGTAGGTCGCTCGTAATCGTTTTACCACAACCTTTTCGTAAACTTTGTACAAAATCTTCAGTACTAGAAAGCAGAGGCCTATGGAATTTTACCTGTACAACATGCCATTACACTTTCCCCTCAGGCTTATTGAGCTACCTACAAGCAACAACTTGCGTTTTCGAACGCGTAAGGCAAAGTTGGATAACTATATACAGGATGTCCCAAAAAAAATGTTTACGCATTAGATGGATTGCAGATTAAGAGTACAAATTAAAGAAGACGGATGTAGAGATTGTTCAGCCAGGATAAATGGTGAAATTGATCCCAATTTTGATCCGAACATTGCTGATAACGCCAAGCAATGGAATTTCAAACGTAGCGAATCATTACTTGACGAATTTTGTTTCAAATTTTATCAGTTTCCGCTTTCAACTGATCCCCGGTTGTCAGCTTTATCGCCTCCTCACAAAAAGAAAAATTCAGCACGGGAGCCATTCGATGTCGCTTCTTCGTCCAGTCCATCTTTTCCGCAGATTTTCATTGAGGTAACATCTCACCTCACTATGCTAGTGGGAAGGTGCTCCATTCTGCTGAAAATAATAGTTCTTTTTATCCTCAAACTGCTCATGAATATCACACATGAGATTTAAATTGGAAAGTATGTGGTATTAAAGTACACATGTTTTTGGAGCCCCCTGTATATATGATGTACCGCACACTCTAGTGGTTAGAATATATGGCGCTCAGCAGCAAGATGTGGATTCGATTCACTATATATGTATATCCTAACTCAAGTCAATTATAATTATATTGATAATTGCTATCGGGTTCTATGGGTATATAACTTCTTATAGGAGTAACCAGTGTTGATTTAATTTTTTACAATTTTCAAATTTTTTTTATATCCACAGTAGAGAGTATACTAGGTTTGACAATTCAAAATATGTGTTAAGGACTCTATAAAGCTCGCATAGTACATATCGCTGCTCATTATGAGCAATCTGTTTGAATCTTTAATGTTTTTCGGTTCGACCTGATGACCTCAGAACACTGCCATTTTTTGGCTTTTACATGACATTGTCTCACATTTTAACATTTCTTTTATGATTTTTATAAGGTGCGAAAATTAGCAAGGCGACTTAGGTACGATCAAAATCTGAAAATTTGCGTCTTTTTCCCAAGATTTGCTCTTAAAATTGTGAACTTTTCAAATGGTTTCTCAAAATTTTCCTTAATAAATTTCAAGTGTCGGGTGTCACTTGCAATTGTCAAAAGAAAAATATATAGGTAAACAGGTGGAAGCATTAGGTACCCTTCAATATTTCGCCTTAAGCAATTTTTTTCTTTTATTGCATCTTATTAGTACGAGAATCCTTGTATTACATTGGATGCGAAAAATAAACTTATAGGGATAAATTGATGTACTTAGTTTTAGCGGCAAGGCACTATTACGAACCAACCTGCATCATAAAATATTGACAAGCGGATCCTTTTATCATAAAAAAGCTTAAAAGAAGAATCTGATTTCAAAATATGTCCAATCACCTAAAGACTGTTTCCCGCACATGTAAGACGGTAAGGATAAGAAATAAGTGGGGAGAGACAGACAAAGACGTTGAAGGTTTTGTCTAATGGGTAAGTATTATGCCTTTATGAACCAACCACTTCCTACAGCTGCGGCCCATATATCCATCGAAATTAAGTAGCGCACAGGAGACTGAATCCAGGTATGCCGGCTTAATACTTCTTAACTATATGGCTCTTAGCAATAAGCTCATGCGATAGTAATGGATAGAGCTTAAAAAAAATAGCAGGTCCCATTCAAATTTTTAACATTAACTTGGTATGCAGAAATACTCTTACGTGACTTTTTCAAAACAAGGCTAATCTATTTCGAACAGCGTTCGTTCTTAGGTCGAAACACGTCTGAGCATGAAGTTTCGGCAAAATATCCTGAAAATTTTTATATGCATGGGCAGACATTAAACGAACAGACAGACAGACAGACAAGCTGCAATCGATTCAAAAAATAATTGTGGATGTTATATACACAAAAATTATGTACTATAAGTGATGCAATAAATCCTGTGATATAGGATATCAAACGGCGGAAATGTGAACAGAGATTTTCGTTTACACATCACTAAGCTCCATAAAAATGGGAAATTCAATAGATACGATGTACTTACATCTATTTAGGACGTGGTAAATTTTGTGCTTTGGACTTTCACATAGAAACTCTACGTAGATATAGGCCTAACGTTGCGATACTATTGACAAGGATTGATGTTTATTCATTCCAAAATCTGAAATTAAACCATAAAAGGAAGTATATTCGCGAATTTCGCGTTGATCGAAAATATGGCTGACAGGTTTACCGTTGGGTTTTCAATCTGCACAACTGATTTATTGACCAGAATGGAGCAGAAAGCAGAATGCGGACTTTATTGTCGATTTTTAATAAATTGCGAAAGAGGCTTAAGAAATGAATGAGTGGGCGAGTGGGCAGAGGTAGTTTCACTTTGAATATCATCTTTATCCTGAATATGCAGGACTTTCAAGACAACGTATTTTACTATTTTTTATATCTTTACAATTAATTTATGAACTTCAAGTAGAAAAAATACTAAAGTTTCTACAGCGGCTTTTAAGATTTTTCATCAACAAAGGCGCAGACGGCGCAGGAACAAGAATAAATAGGCTTCAATCTGAAAATTTCAAAGGCGAAGACGTATACGGCTTCGTTTTAATTAGAAAGTACAGAAGGAGGGACTCTCAGATCTTGAATGCCCAATCTTTTGTTGATCAAGAATATAGCGATTGTTACTCGGGAAGATTTTCTACTTTGCGTAGCTATGTAACCCTTAAAGAGTGAATAAAATCAAAAATGTTCTTTTTTTTGTGGCAATTTCCGGCACGTAATTTTTTTAAGATGGATAAACCCAATATACTTTATGCTACACGGAGTGAGAAAATTAATATACCTTCTACTATGCGAGCGAGTATGAAAAAGAATGTAAACGAAAAACTTAAGCTTATACTACTAGACATACTAGTATATACTACTATACATACATATGTACTATGCATACGTACATACATTTGTAAAACACTTGTCTTTTTGCAATTTTTTTTTGCTTTTTTTTTTTTTTGTGCGATGAATACATTAATGTTGTGGAAAAGTAAATAGAAAAGATTTTCCATTTTCACACAACGTGTGATGTAACAAAGAATGCTTGCTACAAGAACAGCAACAACAACACTAACAAATAAAATAATAGCTCTAAAAGATTTACTAAATACAAGCAAAGCATTTACTCCGTGCAGTTGCTTATAAACTTTTTGCATTTCTGTACGTATGCACTTCTCATAGGAAGAGATAGATAGTAGGATACGTGTGGCTCTAAAAATCGTCACTACGAAAGAAAAAGAAAAGATGTCAAAAAATGAAAGTAAACAAGTTTTATAGTGAGTGAACTAACTCTCTTTACTTTATTTGAATTGTACTTGAAGATCTGCAAGAAGACGTGCAAGAGGTAAAAAGAAAACGTAAAGGGAATGAAACGTACAAGTGGAAGAAAATGTTCAATTTATCGTGCATAGCACTACCGCCAGTCTAAAGTTATTTGTTAAATTTTTAATCTGAAAAAGCATGAAAAACATTTACAAGTTTTATTACCGCCACTACTACTAAGTAATGCAATCTTAATGTTGATTAAATGTGTGCGAGTATATGTTACATAGATTTTCCCCTCGTCCCTACACTTAACTAATATTTCCCCTTCATTCTGTGCATTCTAATACTCATCATTCGTCGGAGTTTGTTAATTTTGCCATTACGTCTACATTACAAGCCGCTGTGGCCGTCCTTCCGTCCATCCGTCCTTCGTTTCACTATTCTTTGTAAAAGTCCTGAAACATTTTTATAAAGAATTGGGTCATGAAAAACATGCATTCTTCATTTAATTTGAACATGAAAGCGGGAAAGTGGTACGCCCATTCACACCGCTCACAATGTCGAAAAAGTCCAAACCAACAATAAACGGATCTTCAAGGTATTTTTTTATGGGAAATTGCCTAATTGACCGGAAATGTAATATATAAAGATAGCTAACATAGACGTGATCGATCCGGCAATTATTATATATTAATATGAGTCTGAGCGCACAAAATCGCCATTCAAATCTCTTTGTCAATACAAAACATAATGAACTAAATTGATTCGCTGAACATATAAAATTTGATTCTCTGAACCTTTTTTGTTTTTGATACTGCGTACAGTACTCATATACACGCTCAAAACTCGTTCTAGGGCAAAGGAAAAACTTCTTTTGCTTGTCTTTTCTTATTTCCTTTTTAAATATTGAATGATTATACGGGTTATTTTCCCCCTCATTGATGAGAAACTAACGAAATTTACGATTTATGCTTTACACGAAGTGCATGGAAGAAGAAGGATACATTGCATGTATGCGTGTAACAAAATTTACTAGTTTTCAAAACTTTTCAAACCAAAACCGAAATTTAAACTATAAAACTTTTCCCTTCAACCAATTTTGCGAGGTTTTCTCTTTTCCACCCGCAAAACCTTACCTTACATTCATTCACTTCGTACCTAAAATTGCCATCTTTTCATATCAGCGTTCAATTTCTTGACAACGTCATAAAAAAAAAAAAAAAAAAGTATAAATAAATAAAAGCTAAGAAAACCAAAAAGAAGGAAAATCGTATGAAGCGGTTTTTATAATGAAACTCAATTAAAACATTTGCGCAGCGTATTGGTGTTCGAAATTAATTTGGTGTATACGTCATGGGTAAAACGCGACAGCTCACATAACTAAAATATTTGCATATTTGAAGAGCGCGCACATCTTCTATGAAAAAGTATTAGGAGTTTGCAAAAGTGAACAAGTCTTTTTCCAAAAATTTTCTTCTTCTTCTTTTTGAAAGTTTTATGAACATTTTCAAGCTGTACTTGATTGAGTTTTTGTTGGGATCATTTTGTGCTTTAGAAATTTTTGAGATTTTCTTAGCCACATTAACTAAACAAGTCACTGTTCGCTTCTATGTTCAGTCCCGAGCTTCAGCGCAGCAGTTAACCAATGTTTGAGTCCTGATTGCTGGGCGCAGCCCTTCGGAGGTATCGTGGTGGCCTCTAACATTCCAAAAGCAAATGATTAGAAGTAATGATAGGCCTCAACATTGACCAGAGTGGGTTTTTTAAGCCATACACTATAAGCAGATCTGGATTCTTTAGTGGGGAGTCGGTTACGCTAAAGTAACCCGTGTGTCATCGGGCACCGTGGGGGTTAAACTGACCAGATATGTATACATGTTAAACAACCAAAGACACCTGTCCGCGGAGTATTAATTTGGGTTTTCGAAAAGCGGAAACACTATCCACAACATTTTATCGCAAATAGGTTAATATGCCGTTAGGGTTAGAGTTAATCCTTTAGTAAGTATCTCCACTAAATTTTTCTTTGGCAAAAAAATGTATTTTTATACCTATCATCGAAGTATGAGGATGATGACATATTAGTTTTGTCAAACCGTTTGTAACGTGTCGAAGGAAACTTCAGAAGCCCTGCAAAGTATATCTATTCTTGATCAGCATTAAATTCTGAATTGACTTAAGCTTGTCCGTCCAAATGTATAATGTTTGTTGTAAACATTCTCCTGACCGCAAAGGTGAGGCTATCGACTTCAAATTTGGCAGAAACATTAAAAGTTCTTGCACAAAGGTGGTATTGAAAGCGATCCAAATCGGTCGGAGGGCACGCTCGCCATCTAAACTGAGAACATATCTATTTTTCGAAAGGAATAAAAAATTGATTTTTTGCTCGTTACTCATAAACAACAGATAGATAGATAAATGTACAAAAATTTGAACGTGTATTCTAGAGGCTGTACAAAAAGCGATCACGCCTACCCAAAATTATAGTGGATTGAAGGTAAATTTTTTTTCAATACTGTTATAACGCGCAGAAGCAGGCCCCAAAAACCCGACAAAGTGTATAAATTCTTGGGCAGTTGCAAAATTTGGAGTGGGCCGAAATATGCCCGCCTGTTCATCTGTCCGTTTGAGCTGTAGTATCTGCGATAAACATTGTCTCGTTCGCAAAAACCAAGACATCGCCTATAAACTTGCAAAAGAATTTGAAAATAATCGAAACTTTTCAAGGAACACGTCAACAACTATATAACAAAAAAAAACCTGTGAAAACCGTTACTTTCCGTGTTTTTTGCTTATTACTTACAAAGTACAACACATACGGCACATATTACTGTTGTTATTATTATTATTATTTGTAATATAGCCCGAGAAATAGAATCTAAGGTTAAAAACTTAAAGCAATAGCATCTGAGGCTTTATTGAAAAATTTACCTTACTTGAGATTCGATTTCACGACCATTGAGTATGTAAATTTCCACTTTTATTTTGAAAATCGAAGTATTAACCGTGCCCCTCCAATATGATAAAGAATGAAAATTTAGTTCTTTTGCATGTTTTTGGATCGCGGCAATGGGTTTAAACGATTCGGTCACGATCGTATATAATTTTCTTCATGTTTTTTTTAAAAGTTATATTTTTATGCAAACATACACCCATAAATTGTCGACAAAGTATATGAAATTATATAGGCATGTACATGTGTACACACGAATTAATAGGTATTGGGAAATTCACATTGTACTTGAAATTATTTAATGATACATCTTTGTGTCTGCACTTTTATGTTCAATATCGAAAGCTAAAGGTATGCTAAGTTTGTCATTCTACTTGCAACATATCTCTCAAATCAGGGGAACGTACAACACCCGTCTATACAGACTTGTGAGTATAAAGTTTAGCTAGAATTTTAAATCTATTCGTCTAACCATGAGTCCAGCCTTCGTTAAGATATTGTTTGTTTACAATCAATTAAAGCAAAGTATAAATGTACTAAACATGTGAAGGTCTAATCTCTACTACAATTTGAAATAATTTTGCGAAAAAAATTAAGAATTTCTAGAGATTGAATTTATAGAAAGGTAAAAATTTCTAATAGAAACCCAAACTAAGAACTTGTACTCCCCTCTATGTATTGTACAATCTTCTTGAGATTTATTTTTGAATTTAGTTATTTCCATTTATAGCGCACGTTTATATCATAATGAGAAAATAAAAAATTAAGAAATAAAAATTTGTTATAGTAATTTTGAAGTTATTAACTAATAGAGCTTTAAAGTATAGAAATAAAAATCCACAAAGTATATATTCCAGCAAACCAAAAAAAAAAAAAAAGATATGAATGCTTTTGTCATAGTGTCGTAGTTAAAAGATGAATATTGAAGATTCTTAGTCATGCAGATATTTTGCTTAATTGTTTTTTCTTGCATTAAATTCAGTTAAGTATCTTTGGGCGCGCTTGTTGATGATGACTTTTAACTAAGTTATCTGTACTTGAATATGCTACGCTTTACTGTATGTTAATATATTATCAGAGTTCAGTTGCGATTCTCTTTATGCGACGACACATCTTTAACCGTACGCGTAGTTTTTAATTAATTATTCTACTTATATATTCTAACCGCAAACCAGGCAACAACCCCAGCACTAGTAGCAGCAGCAGCGGCATCAGCACTGACAGTCTCTCACGCATGAAAACAAGTTTTTCATTTTCGTTTGCTAAAAAAATCTACTACGGAAACGAAGGTAAAAATGTAGTCTTGCCTTCTATTCTTTTTGCAGTTTCCTCGCTCTACCTTTCTTCTTTTCGGTTTTTTTCTTAATACCTTACTTCTTTCACTCTATACCCCATACCACTTTTCCCGAATTTCTCTTTCTATCGCTGATTATTCACAATTATGACTTAGTATAAAGAGTTTTTCAAAGTTTTATTCATGTTCTAGTTTGTGTGTGTTTATCGTATATGAGTGCTTGTTTGGCTATAAGGATAGGTGTCGTATTCAGGTGTTGGTGTTATGCTATAAAGAAGCCAAAATGCAAAGTTTTATGGCGTCAAAGAAAAAAAAAAGAAAAAACAAAATATTGGAAAATTATCTACTTCAGGCTTTTGACAGAATGCTTGCTTTACTTGCTCAGTTAATTCGATGTTAAATATTGCTGAGTAAAGATTATAAAGAGCGCTAAACATATTTTATAATTCATTCTCCTTCTCGATACCTAACACTGCATTTACCTACATATGCTTTAATATTATTATGTAGAGATAAATTGATTATAGGTTAGTTCGCTCTATAACGTACTTGACTTTACTTCAAATCAAGTAAAGTCAAATTAAGTAAAGTCAAGTGCAAATACACTCCACTCGTTTTGCTTTGAAGTGGTTTTCTTTTTTTATGAAATGTATGTTATATGTATCTGTCTATCATTTCCGGCGACCGCTGAGATGAAGAGTAATACTTCTACGTTTATGGGAAATTTTCTGTATCTAGCAGACATCGTTTTCTAAATATCGCTTCTCTGCTTTTTTCTTCTCCCTCTTCTATTTATATACATACATTATATAACAGGCATGTAGTAAATTTATATTAAATGAAGTTAAATAGAAAAAATGTAAAGCCATGTCTTTCAGGGGAGTGCTCCCCATTACTTTTATTTATAGTTTATATGAGGAGCTTTTGGGATCGGTCCTGTTGTTCAATGAGCTTGGTGTACCATTATTAAATCATATCAAACCAGTTGTGTGCAAGGCAACGTTGTGCTAAATTTTATAAAACGGTGGTCAAAAGACTTTGACGTACCTTAGGTAACGAAAGGACTCCATGTATCGTTGGTGAGACGCTTAGTTGAATGGGCATTTGTCAGTTCGCCTCCTCAATTGCAATTATTACGTTGACATGTTTGCGGCAATTTAAAAAGATTTTCTCCTATTTGCCTTGTGTGGATTGGGATGGAATGCTTCTCCTCCTCCGTAAGAACATTATTTACTTCTAATCAATTTACTTAGTCTCGAGCAAAGAAGAATGATCCCTGAAATAGACTTTTTAATAAAACTTATTGAAGGCGATATTTCATTACAGTTGTTGCTCAGTGGACTAGATTTCAATCTTCCTTCAATGATCAAGAATTTCAAGGAAGTCTCTTCCTTTCTTCGGTTGTCTTTAATTAGATTAATTAGTGAGGATTCAAGCGATTATATCAAACTGTTGCTACGTTACGTACACATTTAGACAGCTATTCAAGACGTCTTAGGTCGAAAGTTGACACTTATAATTTCAAGTGTTGTATTTAAACTACCAACATATTGCTAATATTTTGTACGCCTATCGATACTTCATGCGTTCTACTTACTTCTCATTGGAATCTTAGTTGGCCCTCTTGATGGCGGGCCGTTAAAAACCTCTTAAGTTTAAGTTTCACTGCATAAAGTACTGTGGTTTAATGTTAATACGAGTTTGGTTTGGCTGCCAATTACTTTTCACACAACGCTGTACTTAGCTCTCAATATTATTTTAAATAAAATATATATATTCACATACATTGAATATAATGTTCAAAGTATTCTCATATTAGGTATTTCACATCCTTATTAGATTTGCTAGAATTTAGTGCATTCATATATTGTTATATATTTATATTTTTGGATTGGCTGCGTGACAACCTAAAGTTTCATGCTATATAAATAAGTAAAAATAAATGAAAATAAATAGAAAATAAAGGTGATCATAAAATTTTCTGGAGTAAAAATTCCAAAGAATTTGAAACGAGCCGTAAAGATGAAAATCCCAAAGATATATTGCTTTCAAGCACGAAAATAGGGATCAATTCAAATTGAAACTTTGTGAATTTGTCAAATCATTTAATGATTTTAAATTTTACGCAAACACACACGCACACGTACCTAAAAGAAAAAATTCGTTTTTCTCGATTTCGATCTAGAAGTTTGAATTTGGTTTAACTCTTTTCTGTCTGGAATTTAGAAAACTCTCTCTATTTACATAAGAATAATAGTGAAATAAAAGTGAATTTTTGTTTACACAGCCCAGTAAGTATTGTCACATTGTGTATAGGAAGTAATTACGTTCACTTTTTATCTTCTTTATTACTCTGCGCAATATATCAATTATTAAGAAAAAATTTAGTTTTGGATTAACAAGACGGAGCTACGTACGGGATGACCATGTTTATTTTCGGACTTAAGTTGTTGAGCGCCCAGGTGTGTTTCCATAAGAGCATCTGCTGCAGACTTAAACTTACATTTTTCTGCCAGTCGCGGGTCTGACTGCGA
This sequence comes from Glossina fuscipes, assembly GCF_014805625.2. NCBI lineage: Eukaryota > Metazoa > Arthropoda > Insecta > Diptera > Glossinidae > Glossina > Glossina fuscipes. Next base: position 652,374 of record NW_023998600.1, on the reverse strand, counting down.
ACGAATTAAAACTATTTTTAAACTTAGACTGCATGTATAATTGTGATCCTACCAAAAATTGGCTAGAGTCAGATACAGGGACTATGAACGCTACCTACGACTTAGGTCGTGAGCACTGTTAGATTATAAAAATGGTAGAAAGAACCCTTGATATCTTGGTCTCTAGACGATGGGTATCAATATATGTCTTCACGGTGAGTTATTCTTCCATAAGCTCAAATGTGGCGATTCGCAAATATATTTCCGTAGCACAGTTCTAAACAATAATCCAAGTCATTAAGGCAAAATTTATGCAGCCTTCTTTAGGAATTGGTTAAAGCATCTAAACCCAAAGATCTATAGGCTTCTAAAAGAATTTCATTACTAGTTGTGAATTTCTGTCCTGTAAGATGTCACCTGGAAGACGTATGAATTCCACCAAATAATGTCAAAGATCAAAGGGAATATTGAAAAAATAAGTTTGATTAAAATCTCAATGTGAAGTATGTTTTGTATGACCTTAGTTGCGGAACCACCAGGTCGATAACTTTACATTGTTTAAATATTGCTTTTTTATTTGTATGCTTGAAGGTTTCAATAAAATGATTATTTTATTGAAATATCTTTTTTTTTCTTTTACAATTCTTTCAAGTTACTATCACTACCTTATGCCATTATTTTTCATATTATCAATCGTTCAATTTCTTTGTTCCAAGTCATGTAATTCAATAAATTTCAATCATTTTACAGATATTAAAGTTTATTCATAGAAATAAATGAAAGACAAAGAAGAAGAATAAGAAAAAGAAACTAAAAATCTCATTAAAAACTTTCAACTACGCCGTTAAGTTCGTTAACAATGTTATGATTTGTTATGGCAGCAAAATTTCTATCCGAATCATATGAAAAGTTAAAGGTGAAAAGGAAGTAAATTTACGTTCAAATTAACTTTTAGACTTTTAAATCAATAAGAAGAAGAAGCTAATAGTCAATGCGAGCAAACAGTATTTTATAATAGATTGGGTCAAACTTTGTATTTGATTGTCTTTTAAAACCTCTTTCTAATTAATTAAAAAGGCGACGCAGCTAACAAAGCACGAAAAGGTTAATATTATTAGTAAAAAGTTTATTCGAGCTTTACAGAAAGTTTTATTCTATCTTTTGTTCTCTGCAATTGAAAAAATGTGTATATATATATATATATATTTATGTGCTATAGTTATATGAATGCATGTATGTGTGTATGTATGGATGAATGTATGTATATATATATGTTTGTACACAAAGAGATATATTAAGCCTTTCCTTTTTTACACGAGACATGGACACACATCTATGCATTCACGATAACGCAGTGAAATACGAAAACAAGAACTCTCAACATTTTGTTTGAAAACTAATTCGTTCTTAAATTAATAGAGTTTGAGTTTCACTACAGAGAGAGAAAGAGGTAGTTTCTCTACCTCTTTCCTAACCCCATTGTAACTTTTCACTTTTTCTTTTTCTGTCTCATAACAGCAATCCCTATAGACTGAACTCTATACGTATTTATAGTATATGGTTACGAAACGATATGAACCAAATACAATTAGTATCAGCGGAAGTCAATCTTTTAATTGGGATTTTATTTTATATTTTTTCTGTGATGAGAGAAAAACTTTCAATTTATTGTATTATGCTTAACATCCTTTGACCTCGCTTGCATAATAACAATGATGAAGCAGTAAAAGAAAAAAAAAAAAAGACGGCAAAGCGTATAAAAATACCTTTGCCTCGACTGCATTTTTACTATCACTGGTGCATGTAATTAATGTAATTATCAAACGAATGACGTACAAAAAAGCGTAACGTACGCTAAAGAGGAAAACTTAAAATAAAAAAAAAACAAGTTTATTATTAAGTTCTTTTTCTCGTTTTGATTGGATATATATGCACCGCAAAATACTTATGATAGCAATTTCATATTGAGGTTATTTTTATTATTATTTTTTTTTTTTCAAGACAAGACTTTAAAAATTGTTATTGATATTGCTAGCGGTTTACAATTATGCCTTTTCTTCCTGCTTGATTAGTTCCCATCTCAGCGGTTGGTATGTTTAATTTGTCATTTCGCTTGGTAACAGACAGAAATAAGCAGTAAAACATCTATAGGTAGGCAGACAGGCCACTTAGTCCTTCTGTTTGATTTTTGTTAAAAATATTGATTTTGATCACATTTCAGCTCTGGGTCAACACACCCATAACAGCTGAGCAAATTTTTTAAAGTCTATTGAGACGGCCACAACTTGAAGAGGTGATACGAACACCCTATGTACGTTAAAGTGCAAAGTTAATAAAAAAATTTTTTTATATAAAGAGTGTAAAGAAGTGTAGGGCTTGATCTTTGATGAGCTAGCTACCATTAGCAACTTCATTAGAAGCCATAGCCGTGTTGCCAGTTGTTTAAATCACAGCATCTATACTTTTCAAACAAAAAATTCTTGTCTTGTTCACAATAAGAAAATAAACGTATCTCGGAATTTATATAAGAAACCAAGCTGCAACATTTTAGTCGGGAAAGAGCGATAATGAAAATATGATACCATTCTTCGACTATTTTTGCCGTAAAATTCCTGAAATTATATTTGTTACCATAAAGCAAAAGTTATAGTTTCAGGGCACTCTTCTATTGTAGAGGGCCCAATACGGGCATGAGATATCGCCTAAATTTAGTAAAAAGTTAGTATTCTTTACTTCGTTTTCCCATAAGCTACCGAAAATAGAATAGAGAGAGGGAGCATTTCTTATTTCATATTATAGAGAACCCAACTCGGACAGATGTCCCTAATGATTTAACTTGAGTACTTGCATGGAAGCTTGACCGCGCGATGTCCGCGGACGCACGGTCTGTTTTAGCGACACCCGGACCCTACCGGATTGTGAGACAAACCCCATAAGCTACAGACGCCACTGCCATTAGAGTCCCAGATTGTTTTTAAGTGTGTGGCCCATAAGTCGAATCTGGGGTATGTTGAGACCTATCAAAACCTCTCATTACTTGTTATAGTGAATGGTTGACTAGCACAAAACTCCCTTCGGGTCCATACCCACCAGTCGGGACCCACTATCACTACAAGAATGCCGCCGAAAACAGTTCCTCTGATTAGCTTTAAATGGCGAGCGTGCCTCTAACCCCCGTGGAGTCGAAATTTAGACTATAAAGCTTTTCGGCCAACACGGGCATGGGATGCGTCCCAAATTCAGTGAAAAGTTAAGTTTTTTTGCTTAATTTCCACGTAATCTACTGAAAACGGAGGCAATGTATGTAATATTAATTTTCTGTAATGCTTGGAGGGGTCAAAAAATTTCATCCTTTGCGGTCCATATTTAACGCCCTATAATTATATATCAAATCACTTTCCTGTACCAACTTAAACCACAAGGCATAAAAATCAGCTGTATATGAGCTTACTTTTTGAAAAAACGCTTACATAGGAGAAAGAAAATTATCTCACCTCATCCAAGTTGCCCGCATTCATACTACATACTACAATATACTACAATAATACTTTCGATCGTTTTACAGTATATCAAATTTCATACCTTTGGAAAATCACGATCGATAGGTTTTATGCGAAAATAAAGGAAGGATAGACGGAAAGATGGGCAGATATAATTGGCATAACAACAAAAAAGTTGTTCTTCTCTATTTAAAGTTGTCTGCACAAATTTAAAACTTCGCTTCATTACAATGTACCCTGGCATATAATTATGTAAATTGTGCTGAATTGAATCATTTAGTGTAAGAAAGGAATTCATGGTATTTCGAGACTTTACAATGGGCATAGCAATTTTTTAACTTGTAAAGGAACTGCAAGCATCGTCCATAAGGACGTTTACTGCCGCTTCTGGTGTATTTTATGAGAGCTAAGCAAGCAATCGAACTTCTTTTGTTTTCAATTAATGTTAGGATTACCGTAGGCGTGTCCTACGACCAATTTTACCCATTTTCAATAGAAACTTTCTTGCAAGAACACTTGAATCAAACCCGACGGTTATGCTAGACATATTTGACATATCCATGGATATAGCACTTTTAATGCAGTTCGCGGGCATACACGCTTATTATCAAATAGCAGTGAATACTTGCAAAATTGGTTTTTATTCCTAAGTTTAATTTCAATTTGTCTAAGCTGTACGTACTTAATGGGCTGCATTTTTACTGTAACGTAATTTTGATTGGTTTTTTGTAATAGAAATGAATGGTTTTTGTTGTATATATTAGTTTGGGGAAAAAGAAATCCATTATTTTTTCGGTAGATGGCTGCACTGATAGATTTCTCGTAAAGTATCGATCAAACAATTTCATATTTATGCTCGTTCGAAAGGTGACATTTCGCAGTAAAAAAAATTCTTTTGCTGTTCTTTGTTTGGTGCATTCAGTTGTGAGTTACATCGTGTTAAAAATGGAAGTGAACAAAGAGAAAGTTCGCTACATTTTACAGTTTTTCTTTGACAAAGGCGAAAATGCAAGCCAGGCGGCTAAAATTGTGAATGCTGTTTATGGTTCCGATACTGTAGCAGCCAATTATGTGCAATTTTGGTTTCGTAGATTCCGTTCAGGAATTTTTGATGTTAAAGATGCACCTCGCACAGGTAGGCCGGTCGTCGAAAATGTCGATAAAATCGGAGAAATGATCGAAGTTGACCGGCATGTTAGCAGTCGTAACATCGCCCAGGAGCTAAAAATCGACCATAAAACAGTTTTAAACCATTTACACAAAGCTGGATTCAAAAAGAAGCTCGATGTTTGGGTGCCACACCAATTAACAGAAAAAAACATGATGGATCGAATTTCCATCTGTGAAGCCTTGGCCAAACGGAATGAGATAGACCCATTTCCAAACGGATGGTGACTGGAGATGAGAAATGGATCACATACGATAACCCTGTGCGAAAACGATCGTGGTCAAAGAGCGGAGAAGCACCTTAAATGGTGGTCAAACCAGGACTAACGGCCAGGAAGGTTTTGCCCTGCATTTGGTGGGACTGGAAGGGGATTATTTATTATGAGTTGCTTCCATATGGCTAAACGCTAAATTCTGATCTCTACTGTCAACAACTGGACCGTTTGAAGATAGCGATTGACCAGAAACGGCCAGAATTGGCCAACAGGAGAGGTGTCGTGTTCCACCAGGACAACGCTAGGCCACACACATCTACAGTGACTCGCCAGAAACTTCGGGAGCTTGGTTGGGAAGTTTTAATGCATCCGCCATACAATCCGGACTTGGCACCAAGCGATTATCATCTTTTTTTGCATTGCAAAATTTCTTTAATGATAAAAAATTGGAATCTAGGTAGGATTGGGAAAATCGACTACTAGAGTTTTTTGCAAATAGAGACCAGGACTTCTATAAGAGAGGCATTTTGAAGTTACCTTTAAAATGGCAACAAATCATACAACAAAACGGTGCATATTTGACCCAAATCGGACAATCCGAAGCATGTTAAATAAAGTCCTGAAATTCATATAAAAATGATGGATTTCTTTTTCCCAACCTAATATATGTAATATGAAATTCATGAATGCTTCTTTTGCACGGTTTCTTGAGAAAACATTCAGTGCTTTTTAATTTTTTAAAATTGTGGAACGTATCCCTTAGTCTACTAAATGTCACATGTATTTTTTTACATGATTTTTTTGCAAGGATTTCTAAAGAATACATACACCGTGTAAAAAAGGCCTGGGTGTATATTTATACATATGTATTTATTTCTCAGAAACGCATCACTGTATAAGAAAAGAGGAGGATATATATATATATTTGTGTATACGATCATGATATATATATATATAGGTATAATTAGTATATATAGTTTGTATATATAGGTTGAACCGATCGCAGCATCTCTAAATGTACACTCACATACATTCGATGGTGTCTTTAAAGGATTCTTTCTGGGTCATCCTGCGATGACTCTTGTAGAAATACCATGCCTATTAATGGCTAGTGGAATAAGTAATGAAATACAGTTCAACTGAAAAGTCTAAGAAAAGAAGAAGTTTTTCTTGCAGAAGCTATTGCAGTTATTTTGTATAATAAGCGTCACTCTATTGGACTTTATCGTGTAAATTCCATGCAATAGCAAACGATTGACATCGAACACATACATTTGCTACATATTTTATTTTTGTACCATTAAAAATTTCTTGACTTTTAAAATAAGAAAAATTCTGCAGGAAAACTTTTTAACTAAAAGATATAGAAAGTTCTTAACATATAACTAAGGCTTTACCTTTTCTGGCCATATTTCACTTACTGTCCTAAAGGCAAATCGAAAATTTGCTAAAATATTAAAAGAGAAGAAAAAGAAAAAAAAAAAAAAAAAGAGACGTTTATTGCTCTACGGTAAGGCATTGTATTCACGCGCACTCTTGCGTACATGGCTGGATCTGTAAGAGACTGTAAACTTCTGTTCTTATCTACTTTGTGTGTATGTCATTTGATTTTCTGGTGATACTTTTAGTTCTCAAACAAGTTAATCTTGTTTACGAATATGTAGCAAGCAGTTAAGCGAGCCCCGGGAAAGTAAAGAAGTAAGACAGCAGGCAAAAGCCCGTAGAAAGTGGCTCAATAGATGAAAATAAGTTACAACGTTAACAACAACAAAAGCAACAATAACAGCAAACAATATGCTTAGGGACGCATATCACAGGCAATGAAGAAAGTTTTGTAAAGAATTTACAAAAGTTTTTTAGTTTTTGTTGTTGCTGCTATGTTGTTATTGCTTTTCTTTTTTTTTTTTCTTGTTTCACTTTTGTCAGTTCACCTGTTAAAGAATGCTTAGGAAATTTTGATAAAAAAAAAAGGAAAAACGGAATTATATGTGGAAGTGTGTTCATAGGACGAAGCAAATAACTCTATAGAAGAAAATGTGCGAAACATTAAAAAACGACAAGAGTAGCTGGCGTAGGTGTATATCTTTATTTGTGTATGCGTGTGGCTGTGTGTTTACGTATTTATACGTATAAGTGGACATCTACGCCATGGTTTGAAAAGATTTTCCGTTACTTACCTTCCCCAAATTCACAAAGCCATGATCACGTGCTACTGCGTTGACTTTGTCCTCTTTATCACCGTCAGGTATATGCACAGCCCAGGTATGTGTATAATGACCGATTGCATCGCTTTCGTCACCACCTATACTATTCCCACTATCATCGTAATCTAATACATCCAGTAGATTATCATTATCGGTGTATAATGACAACGTTGACTGTCGTTGATTTTTAACAACATTAGCACACGTCACGAAACCGATATTTAACGAACATATTAACACTACAACAGTAAATTGTAATAATAACATTAAGTATGCCTTACGATCGCCGCTACATAATCGCACCGATAAACTTTGCAGACATAGCGAACGTGCTGCAAATCCTTGTCCGCCTCCTCGTCGTTGATATACGTGTTTGTGCTGATGATGGCGTTGTTGACGGTGATGGTGGTGGTAGAGGTGGTGATGTTGGTGATGATAATGTGGTCGACAGTGAGCACTTTTTATTGTTTTTCTTCTAAGATTAGCTACAGTTTCTACGGTGTATAAATCATTATAATTAATGTTGTTGTTGTTGTTGTTGTTGTTGTTGTTGTAGTGTTTGCTGCTGCTAATATCACATTGAAAACTTTTTTCATTTGTTATTGTTTTAGTTATATTACTATAATTATTACTACTTGTTGCTAAAGTTCGCTTTTGTTGTTGCTGTTCTTGTTGCTGTTGGCATAATAAAGTGGAGTGTGATAGCAATGATGTTGTTGATGATAATTTGGCAACATGTTGCTTTGCCGCATATTCTTTGGTTGGGCAAATGTTACTATTGGAGTGTTCGGCGAAAATTGGCTTTAAATGTTTCGAGGTATCATGTCCTTTGGATGACCACCACCATCCTGCAACGTCGTTTTTCATTGTAAGTTAGAAGAACAAATTTGTAAAAATATTTTTTTTTTTTTTTTAGTTTGATATATATGTACTTATATATAAATATATATATATATATACATATATATATATATATAGAGATATTTAAGATGTATATGTTTCACAACGTTGGCCAGAGATTAGTTAAGGAAAGGTAGACAGCTGGACTAGTCTGCACTTAAGGAAGCTTTGGATTATTTCTGTAATGAAAATAAAGTTCAAAGAAAAATAAATTAAGTCATCAAAAAAGTTTTATTTAAAAGGAAAAAAAATAAAAGTTTTATGCGCTAGATGCACAAGGTAATGATGCAAAGGAAAGCATCATAAGATTCAAGTTCATTAGCCGTGAACATGTCGTGTTCATAGGCCAGCGAAAGGCGATAACAATGCTACAAAAAACAAACGAATGCTGCTTTTAATTATTGACGATAAACTATGCTCTTCAACAGTACAAAGCTGTGAACCCTTAACGCCTTCAAAAGCATATTGACTGGCGTTTGTTTGCCAGGATAGTTTGTCAGGCATTGGCAAGTATACTTAATTTGCCTGTTGTTTAATCAGATTTCAAAGTATGCTCGCTGTGGCAGTAGTAAATTACAAATGGAAAAGCATCTCTTTTAGCCCTTTAATGCATATTGTTGCCAATTGTTCTTAAATTTTAAAATTGCGTTCAATTGGAATGTGAATAATTGGCTACAATATGCATTTGAGAGTTAACGGAATATTCAATCAATAGTGCATTGAAAGTGTTGACCATTGCTAGCCGCTACATGTACCATCTCTTCCAGGAAATATTAATTCCGCGTTGGAAGGTCAACCGAACCCCTTTGGAGTTGTCAACGAAAGCATCAATTTTCTTCATTGTCAGCGTTGCTCAGAAAGACAATAGAACATAAACTAAAACCAGTGAATGGATCAAGAAGGGTGACACATTCAGGTCTTCGCTGCTAACGTTTGCTCGTTGTCATATCTGACTGTCACACTGAAAAATGACGACATCATTACCTGCAACAGATTACCACTGTTTATGGACTTGAACCCATCAGTTCTTGTTCGTAACGCGCTATCGTTGGTGATGCTTTCGTTTATAATTCACTCTACCTAACAAAGCTAGTTATAAATAAATATAAATGGATACGCCGCGCATATGAATAGCTTGCCTGAACCGAATCATGCTTCTATCTTTTATTAAACCGAAGCTTATCTGTTCGTCTGTTCGTCTGAGGTGTTCAACCTACAGTTCGCAATTTTCGAAATCTGCAGTGACGTGACGTTTACAGTATTGCATAGAATTATTGAAAGACAGTGCTAAATTTCTTTACCACTTGTGATCTGTTCAGAAAATCATTCTAAATCGACTTAACTTTGTCTGTCCGTCCGAAGTCTGTCCTGCAGATCGCAAATTTTCCAGGTATTTTGATGAAACTGGATACACCGACATGTTTCGGATCAATCACGAACGCTATTGGCAATCATTCGAATCGCCTTTCGTTCACTTCTTCGACCGCCTTCAATCTTCTTCCTTCCTGTGAAAAGTCGTTATATGAACAACCGTAGTAGGCGAAGCGGTACAAGGCATTTAATGATGGGGCGTACCTAACTATAGTGTATAGTGTGGGATTTCTTGAATAAATGGAAAAAAGATTCGACATGATGAAAACGAAATTCAATAATTCTTATGAATTAATAACCTATTGACGACTCACCATCGTAATATGCGTTTTTTTTTTCTTTAATACTTCATTTATTTGCCTGAATTGAGATGCGTCGCAAACAAAAAAAAATCGTTATAGATTTTCCAGATGTTTTTATTACACGAAATAAACGATCTGAACAAAATTGATACCAATAATCCTCACTAGGGAAGTGTATCGGCGAACGTGTAATATTCATATGCAGCATATAGATCTGTCAATGATAAATTGACGTAAAAAGAATTTTTTCCATTTTTAATAAAGAATTCAGGGTAAAGCATAAATAAATGAAAAGCGAGAACACTGAGTGAATGAACGTTAATGAAAATTTACAGTTAATAAATGAAAGCGAAAAATGTGCCCGTTGGCTGGCTTGGTATGTTCAAGTGAAAATGATATTTAATTCGTCTGCATGTACGCAAGCATTCATTTAACTTTTTTTAAGTGTAAATGAAAGAAATTGCATTGTGTGTGTATGAAAAGAAAAAAAAAAAAAACAAATAATAAAAAATAGGAACCAGTGGTCTTCACTGGCAATTGATGACTTTAAACTGTCAACAACAGTTGGATGAAATATTTTTTTCTTCTTGTACGCATTAGTGTGTGTGTGTGTGTGTGTGTGTTTGTACGCGCTTATCTATGCATTCACGTTTAAACAATAACTGCACTGTAATTTTATTTAAAGATTTTAAGCAGTGAGAAATCAATACAGCTGTGTAAGCAACACAAGCAAACATACAAGAAGTCAGGACTTAATTAATACGTTTGTGTAACAAATATTTTCTAATAATTGATAATAATAATAATAATATATTACATTAATAAGATAATGTGCGCTACACTGAAGATGAATACTGACTGACTGGCATTGTAGTTAATTCTGAATTTAATTACATTTTATATCGATTGAGTTTTGGGCAAGAAAATGTCAAATCTTTTCATTTATTTATTTCGTTTACTTGAACTGTAAGGCTTCACTAGACCTATTCTATAGCTTTTGATACTTGCAAACCTTTCAGATTTTTTAAAATTTATTTTTCTTGATTCTGAGTCTGTTTAATTATGTTTATATAGAACGTCGTATTGCCTTTGCATCTTTCTTTCTTGCAAAATTTATTTAAGGAAACTAGAAGTTGGCACAAAAATCTGCAGATCAAACGAAAAAAGGCAACTTATAACTCCTTTTTTAGGGAAGATAAAATTACTTATGTATCTATAGTCAGGCTGTAAGTGTGTCTGGATGACAATGTGAACATAATTGCATATTCTTCTAACAAGAGCTCATATTGAATTACCTATACCGTTATGATAATGATTTGCGTTATTGCGTTTGCGATGTGTCTATGACTGCTAATTATGACTAATCTTAAATTTATTCATTGATTCCCATAATTGCGGTTACAATTATCATAATGGTACTAAATATGATTGTGAATATGAATTTAATGAATTTAAGCAATGAATATAAACTATATATAAATATGATATACATATGATGCACATATTCCCTGAAAGCTGGAAGCAATCTTATATTATAATGCTTCGTAAGTGCTGTCCTAGAAATTTGATAAGAAATTACCGGGGTATTGTGAAGCTTCCTAAACTGCTTGACCGTTTTCTGGCGGAGAGAATTGAGCCGTCTATTCAAGTTATTATCTTGTCGACACCGCATGGTTTTACTAGGGGTAAATCTATGACGACTAATGTCTTGGAATTGGTTTGCAGTGCGTTTCCTGACTATTCGGCGAGAAAGTAAAAATAAACGGCATACACTTATTTTTCAAAGACTTTTGATAGAGTGCCACACTCTCTTCTCCTACATAAACTAAAGTACATTATTTTACCCTTTAACTTTATTGAATCGATCAGGTCGTAGATATCGGGACCTTCCCAATGTTTTGCGTCTCTTGCAAGATCGATGTTATGTCAGATGTGCTGTAAGCAAATCATGTTTGTTCTCTTTTTTTTATTATTTATTAACGACCTACCCTGTACACCTACCTTCTGTATAAAGAGTTCTAGTGTTTTGATGTTTGTTGACGATGTCAAGATCTTTTAATATAGTAAGTCGTAGTCTCCTATTTCAAGACTCATTAAGTCACCGAATTGGTGGAAGCATATTGCTATGATTTTAAATCGGGACAAATGTAGAAAGTTCTCATTATCTAGGTCTATCCCGATATCTGGCAATTACTATTTAGTTTGCCAATTGCTGCATTTTTGGGGGTGCTTATTGATTCGAAGTAGGACTTCCATTTGCAGATTGTTTTAATAAATTTAATTCTATATTGGGTTTTGTTAAAAGGCATTATGTTCGTCTCGAACAAATTACGAATTATTTCATCCGTTGGGAGTTGTGGGCTTTAATTTTAATGAATGCTTTCATTTGTGTGATGGTTCTTCACTTTTCGTAAACCACATCAGGGCTGCCATTCTTGGATAAAGTGAACCGGGGCTGCGTCCAATTTGCGTTCCCTGTAATCTTGTAAGTAAGTTTGTCAATTTGATGGAATTGCTTTAAATTAATATGTTTGTAGTTCTTCACAAACGGCTATTGATTAGAAATTTAAGATAAATATGTTTATAGTACGGTTGATGTTGTATGTGTGTAGCTGAATTTTCTTGAGGGAAAATAAATAAATAATAAAATGAAAAAATAAATGTATATATATATAAATATAAAAAATCAATATAAACGTAAATACAAATGTAAATTTCTAGCTGATAGTCTTAGCTGCTAGTGCTCATCCTAATTTTTGTCTTAGAATTTATTCTGTTGATCTAAATAAATTACAATAATAATAATAATAAATATAAATAAAATATAAAAATGTAACTAAAACCATATATATAAATACATATTTACATATAAAAATAAACATAATTATAAATTTATATATAAAAATAAATATAAATACTATAAATATAAATGTAGAGAGAATATAAACCTAAATTATAAATTCAAAATATAAATATGTATATAAGAATAAACATAAATACAAATACAAATAAAACAAATAAAAACATAATGGGGCAAGGCCGACCATTGAATATCCTACACCAATTCGCCTAATACAATTATTCGCTCGTTTCGATAATAAGACACCAGAAGTTATACATTATTTTTACGCAAAGACATACTTTTCGTGAAAGCCCGCATGATGGAGGATGCCCGAAACATCATATGATATGACCCAAATTTAGCAAACCTAATTTGCTTCCCACAAATTTTATTGTGTTTCAGTTTCCATCATAGAAAAGTAGAAATTATACGTTTCCTTCATATAAGGGTTTGCTTATCACGATAATCCCTACATATGTTAGGGTGTAAGGAATCCAAATGCAAATTTTTCTTGAGCCAATTTTCATCATAACATAAGAAAAATTGAACCTTTCTTTGAAGAATAAGGTTATGAGAAATTTTATATGCAGTGGTGTTCAAGCAATAGACCCGTGTTCTTCAAATTTATTCCACTTAATTTTTACGTCAAATTAGACCTATAAATAAAAATTTAAATAAAAACAAGTAAAAAAATTTGTATTCGCCGAAAATCGAATCTCGCATACCCTCCACATAAACGACTTGTCCACTTGAAATTTTAATTTTCAAGAGATCGGTATTTTCTGAACGCTCAAAGACATTATGTATTAAACGTCCACCGTTATAACTACCACACTTTATCCCCGTCCCGTTCTCCACTCCTTTTCGTTTGATACTTATATCAAAGATATTTATTTAGATATAAGAAAACATTTATCCGCAATTAATTTAGAAACGAAACACTTAGCTCATCGCATTCTGCTCTCCAAGTGCTTTTATGTGGTACCCATATCAACGGAGCGGATTTTGGAGCGAAAAAATTTGTTCAGTACGTCGGGGTGTTCGAGATATTTACTTTAGAACTAACACACTTAGCTTTTCGCATTCTACCTCCCAAGTTCTTTTATTTGATAGTAATATCGCTGCTACTACTAAGAAACAACTAATCCACCAGGTCATGCAAGTCGTGGCATTTACCATATGTGATAAATAAGCATAAAATCTCAAACAAGTGAAAGAAAATAAAATTTTATTCACTTGTAATTTTATGTGGGCGTGACCGATACTTTCCAATTTGCACAATAAAGACTAGAGTGTCTCGTAAATTTTATAATTTCTGAGTAACGAAAAAAAATCCACAAATTTTTGTTTAGAAAAACGTAATTGCGTTCAGCTCAAGAACACATATATATACCTTATCGGGTCTCTGGACCTTTGTTTCGGGTGCTACATACATTATGAAAGAAACAAAATGAGTGTACGTACCCCTATCCTTGAGCGATGGGCATTATATATGAGATTTTAATATACATACGCACCCAAATATAGTTATAAAGCCAGGATTTTGCAGAGATGTCCTATGATATACAAAGAATCGATTAGTGTAAGATTTAATTACGTTCCCACTTCTCCGTGTCTGTATTTCTCTCTTTCTCTCTGAGCGTCCATTTACTACTTTTTTGCGGAACTCGTTAAAGTACAAAGTTGCAGAGTTAAAAGTGAGTACACGAAAATTTTAGCTCGGATTCTATGGGTCAATATGAAAATAGATGAAATTTAACTTTATTTTGAGGTTATGGTTAAACAGGTTATCTCAAAAACTTAAAATAACTATAATTAATGTTTACTTAGATTAAATTACAGTCCAGAAAACATTTTGTAGAGACTTGCGTAAGTACAAGACAGCTCAGCTGAAAGCGGTAAGTATCCAAGACTTGCCTTACGAATTGTACCTCTTGTTTCTTTTTACTTATGATTACTATTTTAGTTACTATTTTACTTTTCAAAACTGAAGCAAGATCCTATTTAAAAATCCTATATGAACTAACACAAATTTTTCATTTAATCAACTTTTAAAATTCTTTTCCATTGATAACTGCTAACAATAGTTATCGAATAAGCAATTTGAAGAAAAAGAAGAAGAAGAAGATTGAAAGAAATTTTTTATAATATTGAATAAAAATAAAATTAACTAAATTTACCTGAAAAGAAAAATTGAAGTTAAACTGCGCTTGAAAGTGCACACACACACATGCAGCCTACTTTTCAAGCTGATAGTCATTCAGGCAAACACTTTTTCACGCATACTTATGCAGCTTATTTCAATGTTTGCCACTGTCCCTCTTTCTTCCTTTCTTATCCCATATACAGGTATATATATATATATATATAAACGTATGTAAACGTATATATATATATATATATAAAGTTACAGGATGTACATATATATCTTTGGATATGTGTGCGTGCGTGTGTGTGTGTGTTTGCATTTAAGTATTATTTTAACCCATTTTATTCACCGAGTCTTTTACCTGAACGCAATATCTTTCTATTTTTTTTTTCTTTTGCAATTATTTTGTAAGCACACAACTCTTAGGATGCGATACGATGATGTGATTTTGTTTGTGTTTAAAATCACTTTTTGCTCTCTTTTATATATATATATATATATATATATATATATATATCTTCACATTTTCTACTTTTTATATATATCCACACATACCTGCCTGCATACATACGCAGGTCTATGCATAAATGCTTAACAGTGTCGTTTTATTTTTGGTAGCCGCAGTAATTGTTGGCGGTGTGAGTTGATGTTTTGGTTGGGGATGCGGAATGTTCATGCATATGCATGATATGCAAAGTGCAGAAGACCAAATAAGAGAGAAAAAAAAGTAAAAGAAGAAAAAAGAACAAATTCAGTTTTAACAGGTTTTTCTGTTTGTAAGATTTTCGTTTGGTTCTCTCAATTTTTTTTTTTATATTTGTTTTTTTAAACACAAAAGGGTTTTTCACTCTGCATAGCAAATACATGAATGAACTGTTATAGGTCTCCATGCATGCATGTCATTGCCACTTAAATTGCAAGTGTATTTATGTATAAAAGCTTTCTTGTTTTTTATATACACCTAAAATACACAGGCCAACCGACATACACCAATTTTGTATGTGTATGTGTGTGCTTCTGCAAAACAAACTGATGCGACAACATTTAAGAAATCATCGTGTGCCAGCTTACAACACCGTGTTTACTGAGGTCGTCTATGCAAACGACATGATGTTTAAAATAACGCTCAACGAAACTCAAAAAAAAAAAACAAAAACAAACAATAAAAAAATTGCTGTAAGAACATATTCTGGTGTTTAATGCACTCAACCGTTATTGCTCTAATTGGAAAATTCGTGGAGAGCTATTTATAATTTTAAAAATTAATACTATTGTTTAAGCTTTAGTTTACTTAAAAGAAAAAAAAAAAAGAATCCATGTAAAAAGTCATTTAATATTTAAAATTTAAAGGAATTAATTGCCCTTAAATCTGGAATTGCAAACAGTTCTTTTAGCTCGTCATCAACACGGCGAAATTGTTTAGAGTTTGAATTTTTTTCTTTTACACAATTTTAAATAAAAAAACAAGTACAAATATTATAGAGTGTCACCGCCCATCTTTAACTACCCTACGCAATCCTACGGTTATTCATTTTTTTTAAATTTGTTTATTTAAGTATTTATTCATCTCTGACTATAATTACACATTCATAATTATTCAATACTCTCCAGACTAAAGGGCTTAAATTACACTGTTATAGAGAAGACGACCATCAACGCAGAACAAAGTTTTCAATTTTCAAATTAGGGAAATCTTTGCTTACCATATTTTTAGGTCTAAAGTACTAACGAAGTGAACTTATGTCGAAGTATTAATATTATGACATTATATATCAAAGAATCGGAATCAATATTATAGGCATTAAAGTGTTAAAGGCGTGCATAAGTCAATGTAAATATATTATATAGTTGCTTATAAGTTATGGCCTAACGTACTTAGATTCGAACCCGCGATCATCAACTTCTCTATTGCGAGCCTTGCCTCCATGTCTTGCGTTATGCTGGACGGGTACGACGACTTATATGGAAAGTGATTCAATTAACAGCGTTCATCCTTGGCCAAAACCTGGCAGTGCCCCAAACTTTATTAAGATGTCTCGGAAATTGCAGGCTGTGGGTTGAACACAAAAAAAAAAAGGTGGACAGATGGACAGAAAAACTGTGTGTGGGTTGAACACAAAAAAAGGAAAGACACTTATATGAATTTAGACTCTGAATCGATCGGTATAATAAGAGATAGGTCTACCCGAAGTTCTTCTGGGTGCTGCATACATCCAAGCGTTATATAACCATGTACCCCAAGACGTGTAGGGTATAAAAAGTCTTATTCCATCTTACGTATTCATCTATAAATGTAGCATTTTTTCTTGTAGTGACTCCTCAACTCCTCAATCATAGGTGAGAACAAACAAAGGCAGAGCCAAGCCGTTGCGAGCTGATGCATTTTCTTGATAAAAGATACATTTGTTTTTCTTTCTAATACTGAGTTATTTCCCATTAATTTTTACATTCAATTGATTTAATAGTCATTGTATAAGAAATGTACAGGGCTTATGGCTTGCATAACTACTTTAAACAATTATAAATATTGTGACTACTTCAAAGTTAAGCAGCTTTGCTGAGACCTATATACAGTTTAGAAGGGTTTGTTCAATTGCAAAAAGCATTGAAGAAGTATGGCATACTTACTGCCAGGGCCAAGATGCCTTTCCAAGCTTAATATCTCTTCCTTAAAATTTTAAACATCAGTTCCGTTATGGTTTGAGCATTTTCACTCAAAGTCATTTCCCTATTATACATGTGTAGAATTAATCTGTTTCTCAGTGGCCACATAGATAAGCCAGATATAAGAATGACAGAGAGAGCTATTATTCCTTCACTTTCTCTGCCCAAAATTCAATTGTCTGATATATATAAACGTATCATCGTATATCGAATAAAGAGAACCGTACGATCAATAGTTAAATATAAGGTATATCCAGAACTTTTAAACTGAAATGCCATTGAAGCATTGCTAAGGGAGCAGACAGGATAAGTTTTTCAATAACATTTAACTTTTCACTATGAATTTGTTTCTTCTAAAACATTTAACTAATGTGCCTTATTTTTTTTTAGCAGATTAAGTCGTTTTTAAAAGTTTAGCTTAATCTACTAATGCTCCGCACGTTAACTGATAGAACAAGTGTAAGTTTTTCACCTAGAGGGATAAGCCTTTAGAAGATAATAGAACATATAATCCAGTAACTAATCCATGAAATTCTCTTTGCCGGCCTTTGACTGTAAGAAGCTCTTGTAAGGCAAAGACAGGTCTGCGAAATATTCGATTCGAAAATGTTGTTAGTTGTGAGCGATATGCAAAAAAGCAAAAAGCGTATACCGCCAATTCATTAACCAAAGTAATGTCGATCTAATTAATTAATTTCTTGTGAATTAATGTGTAAATTAGTAATTTCAATATTTTATAGATACCGGTCTACAAA
Source organism: Glossina fuscipes (assembly GCF_014805625.2). NCBI lineage: Eukaryota > Metazoa > Arthropoda > Insecta > Diptera > Glossinidae > Glossina > Glossina fuscipes. The sequence continues at coordinate 634,326 of NW_023998600.1, read as the reverse complement.
TTTTTCAATTGATCAAGGAGCATAATCAGCGGTCATAAGCACGTTTACTTTTTATAGTATTAAACGACTTTATAATTATAATTATAGAATATAATTCAATTATTAATTAATAATAATAATAACTAATGTCTCTTTAAATGCAAAAAATATATGTGGACACATTTTCATATTACATAAGAACATCATTATTACATTAACAGCATGCAAGTACTTTGCATGGATTTTTAATTATTTGCATTGTTTTGCTTTGACTATCTATAGCGTTAGAGGGAAAAAAGAGACGTTAAAAAATAATGAAAAGTATTCATTAATATTACTCTTTGGTTTTTAATCTAATAGCTTCGAATTCGTCCACGTCCATGTTTGCATAGTAATTATGTTCTTAATTAAGAGTGGTTACTTGTTTTTCGAACACCATCAACCATATAATATGAAAATTGTATGAAGCAAAATTACGAGAAAAAAAAAGAAATTGTAATTAGTTTAAAATCTACTCCACGACTTTTCGCTGCTTTAAATATAAAATTATTTTATTAATGAAATTAGTAATGTTACACCAGAAATATTCAATTATTATACTTATCACAGGATGAACAAAAAACAAAAAACAAAAAAATATTTTTATATATGTACACATATATTAATAATAATATCTGACAAATTAATGCAGTAACACTTGAAAGTGGTTATAAGTTATTTTATTTTTTTTTTTAATCTCTGTCATTGTCAAGCCGGGTTAACTACCATGGAATTCCACCGTTTATAGTATGAATAAAAGCTTAATATGTTAATATTACAACAACTATACGCAATAATAAGCTGCATCACTTACAAAGGTAATAAACTTAGCTCAATATGTGAGCATCTGGAAGAACACATCCATCCTAATATGATCATAATGTGGTCAGAGTTTTCTCTTTCTGCTTGCAAACATCATTAAAACCAACAACGTCGGATTAAAACTTTATAATCATAAAACATCTATGTTCTCCCTACTATTATGAATGTACGTATACATAAGTACATTCACATACTACTGTGGATAACAAGTAAATTTTCATTCCCCGACAACTTTTATTATTTGCTTTACCCGAGCGATTGGAAACACTCTTTCCTTCGTATACTAAAAGAGGATGAAAATTGGATCTATTGTGGGAATCCTAGGCGTGGGTAGATCTAATAACATCATCCAAATGGCCTGCGCTACTAAATCGATTTGCCAAAAAGGCGAAATTCTCTGTTATATAAAATTAGAGGAGATTGGTTTATTGTTAGCTGTCAAAGTCCGGTTGTACGATACCAACAACAATTAACCGCTAACTGACTGCCGCTCCGAAAAGGCAAGCCAAATATGTAAAAAGGCAACACGCGGTCATTTCGTATGTATCTGGTAAAAGGACTCTTTAACTCAAAAAGGAGAGTTACAATCCTTGTCAACTTAATAGCGCTATTCTTATCAGCTAAATTAAATTGTAGTTAGATTACATTTGAGGTTATGTTTTACAGGTTGTAATGTCTGCGCACAATTGTAACGTAGAGGTGCCGTCGGTCTGCTTTGACCACTCCTCTATCACAATAAAGTGAGTAAGATCGTAATAACGGACTGCCGTTAGGCAAAATTACGTTTGCAAGAACAGCGGCTTCCCGTTATACAAAAAAAAAAGGGGTTGCTTGGGGCCATGGGCCCGGGGGGACAAAAATCCCTAGTCATCATGGCCTCTCTTGCTAAATCTATTGCTATTATTCCAGGGAGAATCATGAAAAGAGCCAGTCTGTGTATTTAGACCATATTACTTTGTTTGTTTCTGAAGTTCTGAACAAGTTTGGCGTAGCACGACGATATTTAAGAGAAAAGAAGAGAAAAAATTAAGCACGAGCGAAACAGCGAGAAAAGTACAGTTCTGGTTTTGTTGCTTTGTGCGGTGAGTTGTGGAGGGAGAGTACAGTTTGAACTGGGGTGCTGTGAAGAACGGTGTGTGTTGGTTGAGGGTACCAAGCAAAGCGCATTGATTTGAGAAATGGATTTTATTTTGAATAACTTGAACGGAATGCGTGCAAAGGCAACATTGTGTATTAAAATTATAAACCGTAGTAAAGTGAAATAATTAATAGATTTCATCAGCTTTCATATTAGAAATTTAATTAATTACAGCTAAAATTGCTCAGATTTTAACATTACAACTACAACTACTTGATTGGTATAATGATGTCTGTTTAATAAAAATGAGAAAAAAAAGGAAGAAAAAAAAAGAAATAAGTAAAAGCAAAAAAATATATTGATGTGAAGAAGAGAAAATTATGCAAGTTTGGCAGAAAGAGTTTAAAATTGAAAAATAATGTACGTAAATATTACAAAAGAACCAAAAAAATTATTATAAAAGGATGTAAATATTAATATAGTAACCAAAATTGGCAAACGACTGCCTGCACCAAAGACTTAAATTATAAAAATTTAAACAGCGACACGAGAAATTTTTATGTAATATTTTGCCTTGTACTTTTCTGAATAAAAGAAAAAAAAGTGATTTTAAGAATATTTTGGTTATTTTCTTAACTTTGTCTTCAATAATTATTTAAAAAAAAAAAGCAAAGAAAAAAAGATAAAAGGAAAATTTAACAAAAACTTAATTAACATCGCCACTGAACATATGACAATAGAAGAAATGATCATCAATTTAATAATAATCTCAATTATATAAAACGAGAAAAGTAGAAATAGTTCACCACCCACCACTCCCAGTCCACAAACAGGTAAACGCATTATTATTGGTCGTGAAATGTCTGTCGCACAAGCCAAACAACGAGCGGAAATATCAGCTGCTTAGCGAAAAAAAAAAAAATATGAAGGAAGATCGCGAGAGGAACTCACGTTTATTGCCAATGGTATGGAAAATGAAGCTTTACTGCAGCGTTAACGTATGTACTTTTATTAAAATTTAATATAAGCAAGAAAAAGAAAAAAAGAGGAAAACAAAAAATGTATTTAATAATCTTTGCAGAAATATATTCACACTGTGTTTTACGATATGTGCTCTGAATAACAGCTGTTTCACGTATATACTCGTAGTGGTTGCTAAGAATAAAAATTATATTTCATATAATTACATTACCTCAGATTTATTTGGCACTGCATTAACTATTACTTTTTAATTTAGCGTTTAGCTAGTGCAGTTTAGTCTTTAGTTTAAATGTTTAGAAGGTGAAGAAAAGAAAGAAAAAAAAAAAAAAGTATAATGTTTGGCTAAGTGGTATATGCAACTGCTGAAGCGGTGTATGGTGGCGGTGAGGGTGCGTGCGAGTGGAGGTGGGCGGACTGGGAATATGCACCGACAGACTAGGAAGGGACCAACGAACAACGAACAACGAACAGTACAGGCAACGGGCCTCATAGACGGGCTTAACTCGTGGGCCCAGCCACAACGTGTAAACTCCTCCTTGAGGGTTTCGTTAGATTCTTCTTTCTTTTGTTTTTTCCTACCTTATTTTTAATTTTGATTTTTTTTTTGTCATGCGGCACAGCATGTTATAAATTTTGTAAACGCTCTAACGCAAAAGGAGCTATGGCCATCCAAACTTTATATATAGTTTTAGTTTATTTTTTTTTTTTATTATTATTTTTGTTTATTATTATTTTTTTTTTGCTGTATTTCACGCGCTTATCTTTATTATAAATTAATGAAATATTTTAATAAGCTTTTGGGTAAATCTTTTTCGTGTAGGATTTACTTAAACACTTCCCTATGAAAGCATATTAAATAATCTGTTGATGTTTAAATACGAATAAAATTTAAAATAACTTTTTTTTAATTTTTTATTTTTTTATAAAAAAGTGTATTTAAGCTAAGCTGCCATTATAAACTGTACACTTAAAGGCATTAAGTCTTTAAATTATTAACAAAAGTTATCCAGCAGCAACGCATTCATTTACATTTTCCTTCAAATATTAACACTTTTGTGTGTCGTCATTGGTGTTGCTTTTGTCAGGATTGGTAATTCACTATTACTCTCCGTCATAAGCATACAAAAGTCTCATTTTGCTTGCACACTATACTGAAATGTTGACTTTGATCAAAGCGACAGTTGGTCGTCCAGTTGCTGACATTGAATGAAAATTTGACTTTAAACTCAAATCATTTACCCGTTATTACTACGCGTTTGTATAAAATCGAATATGTATGACCATAGGCGCATATATATATATATATATATATATATATATGTATATATATGGAAATATATACTTGGAAATACGTGTGGCTATGTGTATGACATTACACTATTGTGTTGTTACAATGGCCTGTGAAAACCTCTTCAAATTTCCGCCATTCAAAGCAACTAAAAGCAGCAACACGGAAAAAGGATAATGAGTTATGTGCGTATGTATCTATGTGTGCGTGCATAGTTGACGTTGGCTTTGCCGACATAACACTTATTATCATAACATGTTACATAGAAACTTGTCTATCTGTTGGCTTTACTTGGTTCGTTGGATGGCTGGTACGTTGGCTGCTTGGTTGCTCTTGGTCTGGCTGGTATTGCATAATTCTGGTGAAAAACTTTTCTATGCCGAACTATGCCGAAAATGTTAAAGGTATTTAGGCATACATCTGAAAGCACGTGCCTTTATAAATGCTTATGTGGGTGTAAGCGTATTCTACGTATAACTGAATATTCCCTCATGTCTTCCAGAATGGTTTAATTAATGATGTTAAAGACTTATATGTATATAGCATATATGTGTATAGCATGTGTATATGTATGTTCATGTATATTAGGCAATATAAACTTATACTCTATGGAAGAAAGAAAATTCAAACTCAATTTCAAAAATAATTTATTGCATAAAGCGAGACACTAAAAGTGGCAGCGGTTGGGGCTGTATAGGATTTTGTGATGGTGATGTGATGGGGCATTTACCCCTTGTAAACCCTTAAAATATGCTCTACTTATTTCCTTGAATATTTCTTTTAATGCATTAAAATGCTTAAGTTAGCATAACAAGTGGTTTACAACATCCATAGCCACTTACTTACTGGCTATGCATGTATTTACATGCGTATATAATGCGTATATATAAGTATATGTGTGTCTGGGTATGTATGTTTATTTATGTATGTGTATGTATGCGTACATTATTACATTTATTACACTAGAATGAACAAATTATACTTGGCATAATTGTTATTGTTCCTGTTGTTGCTCAAGAGAAACGTTAGTCAAAGGTTTTCAATTTATATCAACAGCAACAACAACAATATAACAGCAGCAATACAAGCAATAAAAGTTGTAAAGTAAAATCAACGGTGATATGCAAATGTATGTAAAAAGTATAAAATTTCTTCATACAAAGTACTCGATGATTGTATTATATTACTGATTGGTTTTATTACCGTTACGTTACATTTACTACTTTCATAAAGCAGCGACTAACGAAAAAACTTTCTGCAAAAACCTTACGGCAATAATATGCATGCATATATGAATAGTTTCCCGTTATTGAAACACTTTTGAATTCGCATACAATGTGAAATTTAAATATTACAGGACTACATTCATATCACGTGTTTGAAGTTAAACTCATCAAGTGAGTATAGTTTTCAAATTTGCTTGAGCGATCTTGTTTCTGATAAAAAAAAAAAAAGAAGAAACCTTTAACTTTTTTCCCCTTTCAAGGTGCGAACTATATTCATGGTGTTTTGTTTTTACACCCTACACGACTTGGAATGGAACGGTATATTTAGTTGATGCCGAAGGACTTAAAATAGACTCGCTCTTCATTAGACCAATCTATTTGGAATCATTTTTCGAAACGATGTAAGCTTGTCTGCCCGTCTGTCTGTCTTTTTTTCTTGTATTCCATCTACAAGCTACAGTTTTTAATATATTTTGATGAAATTTCGCGGAATGCCATGTTGTAGCCAAAGAATGAACGCAACTGAAAATGGTTTAGATCGGACCACTTTTTCGATCTTTTCCCATAAAACGCTTTTCTTTTTTTTTTTTGACAAAGTAAAAAAAGGTTCATCTTTTTTCTTGGGCGAAATTTCTTTCTCTGACATTTCGATACGTTTTTTATAATAATATTCGTCGGCCAGATCTGATAAGCCAAGCGGAGTGGAAGCAATTCGAAGTTTAATTCATGGAATTTCTCCGCCAAAAATATGTTGACCTATTTAATAACTTCGTAAATAGAAACCGCATCCAAGAGCAAAATTGTCTTCTCATGTTCCAATTTTCGCGTCACATAGTGAGCAGACCGCTTTTTAGGGTCAGTTATCTCTTGAAATTTCGCTATTTAAATTTTGCAAACAATTTTCAGAATCTGTTTGATACTTTCTCATGCTACCAGCTTTTCTCGACCTTCTCATCATCACCATTATCTATGTGTCACCATGCAATCAACCAACAAATGTTACAACTCACGGCGAATTACTTTCGAATTCTTTTCCATTGTTTTCAAAAATAAAACCAATCTAATTAAAGCGGTATTATAAAAAATGGTTATAAATTGGTTTGTTTAATGTATTGTCTCAATGCCCATGACTTTTCTCATCTTTCACGTGGAATATAAAGTAGGTTTGAAATAGGCTACTGGTCTTTTGAGGTTATCTATCAAAGGACCCGTATGTGATCATCGTCATAAGAATTCAAGCATCGTTCGAAAGGGTGAGATATTGCACATTAGAATTACGAAAATTTTCTGCGGCAAAATTTCATCATACTGAAATCTCATGATATCATGACCTCTCTCTCACATTTTTCATCCCAATCGCCTTAATTGTTTAGTTTCTCCTCATTGATGATTTCATTTGGTGGGAAAAGATTACAACTTCATAATGCCAGTATTCAGCTTTATCGTCGATGTTGATGGTCCGTCTATTCCATATCATGGTTTTTTGGGGTTTGAATATCGTAATAATTACCGATTTAGCAGCGCAATCCTTCGAATTAAGCAGGAAAAGTTATGCCTCTTGCAAAAGGTGACTTTTTAGCCCATTCGGAACTTTAAGAAGTCACGGTACTGCTTAAATTCTCTCGTATAAAAAGGTGGAGCCACGCAATATAATATGAGTTTATTTGTTTATATTTTTTTTTTTTTTTTAGAAACAAGCTCTATATAGCCAATGCATTCAAACAATTTAACTTTCAGTTAAGACTAATCAAAATAGGTCATAAAGCTGTTTGAGACGCAGCAAGTACTAGGAGAAAATGAGAAACAAAATATAAACTTATGCAAAGCAATTAATTATGAGAATCCGTTAATAAACAAGGAAACCACATCCTTTGCGTTTTTTGCACTTTTCTAATATAATTACATCAATAAAAAGTGAAACGTTGCTAAAAGGGAAAGACTTGCATTCACTATTGGCACTCCTGCTACTACAACATATATTTACTTACGCACATACAACAATGAAGAGGATACTGTTTTATCGTGGAATTTTTACTGTTTTCCTGTTTATTAAAGTCTCTTTCCTCTTTTTTGCTTTTTTTTTTAATTTATTGCTTTTTATGGCTTTACTCTGCGTCTTATTTTCTCCGGCCGCTTATTGGTTTCATAAACAAAAAAAGAAAAAAAACAACGGTTTTATTAGCATTTAGGAAAATTCCCATAAGCAAAATTAATAATAATTTTAATTTTTTTTTGTTTTTGGTGGATTGTATAATCGACTCGAATGGTTTTTATTCATAGATATAAGCATATATAACTAACTTGCCGAGTAAAAAAAAGTGATTGTTATAAAAAGGTTGGCGGATAAGGAACAAAAAAAAAATAGAAAATTTTTTTTGGCTATACGCACCGTGCTGGTTAAATGCATTCACATTCACAGAATTCCAAATTTTTTTTTCTTCGTTTTTGGGGGTATACACGGTTGATGATAATAACTATAATAGTTTATGATGCTGCTGATGTATTGTAGATAAGAGGATTTATGTGTGAGTACGTATATAAATGAAAGTATATTTCAAATAGAATTTTTGTAAGCGTTTCTTGTTTTTTAACAATTGTATATTATTCTGCTTTATATTGTATTATTTAATGGGGGAGGAAAATGCGAATGAAAATATAGTCATCACCAACTCATCACTGGAAGCAATGAGAGCATGTTGAGCTTGAAACAACCCTGCACATGAAATAATGCTTCATTTTTGTTAAAAACGTTTTTAATGCTCACTAAATAAAATAAAATACGGTCTACTTGCCTATATCATGTGTTTGAACTTTTGTTGAATTTTAAAAGTTGAAGAAATCGTAATGGGGAAGCTATAATTCGTGTGTAGAGAGGTTCTTAGGTGAATTCCACATATGCTATGCCCCAAAATAATAATAAAATATTTCGCTATATGAAAGAGCTTGGAAAATAACTACGACTTGTATAAATTTTGTCCATAAGCTATTGCTACTATGCGAGACTTTTCAATACAAACTGTACTAAATATAATCAAACAATAAAATTTTTATATATTTATTTTCGTGTAGTAGCACAATTTTGTTCCGCGTCGAACATGACTTTTTTCCTGCTTTCCTTGTTATTTATTTTAGCCCTAAAAATAGGCAGCATCTAGGTTTGATACCACACATCCCTAATGTATGCTAGAATTTAATTTTCTTTTTTTCTATTTTTTTACCACTGCATTATTATTATGAATGATGTAACCTAATTTTCATATATGCCATCAGAAGATTGAAAAAATATTAATATTTTAAAATAGTTTGCAAGCCCTTCAAATTGTATATATCATATGAATACATATTTTGGAAAAAAAAAACCAAATTTCAATCGATTTAATCCCCTATAAGTAGAAGCTCGTGCATTTCTAAGAAGCTGGGGCTGGATACAGAGGTAGAATACATATGACACTTCAAAAGGAGCCTTGAATAGCCGAATAGGCAGGAATTGCTCTCAGAGGGTCAAATATCAGGGCATGATATTTACCGGGAACACCGTCTCTAGACTGCTAGTATTTCTTATTTCTTTCTTTCTTGTTCCTCCCTTCGTTCTGACCCTTACCGTGTTGCACGTGGAGATGACATCCTCTGAATGATTGTTCGTATTAAAGGAGAAAATTAGCGTTAGACAAATCTTGGATCTTCCCGCACACTTTTCATATCTAAACTTGCAAGTTCTTATGCTTGGTCACTAACAACGTAGAGGCTTCAATTATCCATCATTTACTGATGAAATAAATCAAATAAATTTCCACTTTCTTATGCATTTACCTTGTCTTTACAACCGTTACTATAAAGACGAGCAGAAGTTGTCTGAAACAAGTCCTCAGGTGGTGGGTACTGAAAATTCGTTGTAGGAAGTGCATGGATAAATCACTTGTTGTCTTTCTCTTACATTATCCAGTCAGCTATTTTGTTTGATAGCAAAGAGCACTTACAAATGTTGGCTGAGTAGTATTCTGGGCTTTTTCTTCTATTATTTACAAAATGAAATATGATTTTTTATTTTTTTTTATTTTTTTTCTTTCAGCAATAATTACTAAGCATTTCGTTTTATTTCGCTTCAATTGTCATTTTGGAGAGAAAATATTTTTGGCAGAAATACAACATTTGCTATGTTTTTTTTTTTTGTTTTACTTAAAACAAATTAGTTCCAGTTGTAAGATTTTCATGTTTAAGAAAATCTTTCACATTTTTTTTCTTTGTTAAACTGAAATTCTTTTTCGCTTTTTATTTAAAGAATTTCTCGCTACAATTTAACATTTCTTCACAAGAAAAATTTGAAGATTAATTCGGGAAATGATTTGTAACATCTACAAATGCGATAAAAAAAAAAAAAAACGGGAATTGTTTCAAATTAATTTCAATTTTTTGGGAAAACATCTAGAAAACCGCATATATTTCCGATAAAACACTGCATACACGTAATGTTTTCTAAAGAACTTTATTTTGAAAATGCAGTTAATATTGCAAGATCATTGGATAGAAAGGGAACGCGTTAGCCACACATGGTTGAAAAAAACAAGTAGAAAAATTATATCTGGTTACGAACGAATCTTTTATTTTTATACTCAATAAATAAAAGATTTTGATGCATAAGCGGGGGGCTTCGTAGACGTGTTCTTGGAAAAGTTTAGGCCACTTCCAAATTCCTTTTCAAATTTCTAGGCGATATCTTCATTTTCGCTAACGCGACCATGTTTACCACTGATACTACATATTTAGGCAGGCGGACGGATAGACGGATGTATTTAGGTGCATCCCAAACTTGCAACTGTCCAATAGTATATATATTAATGGGCTTTTTTGAGCTAGTTTCCGCACATTATGAAGGTGTTGACAAAAAAATGGTATTTTCATACACTATAAAATTGGGTATGGATGGTGAATTTTTCCGCTTGCTTGTACAGGTACCACAGCGTCGCTCATAGAATCTGCGTTCATATGGTTGTAGATTTATTTGCTATAGATTTTGCGTAATGAACGGTGAACAAATTATTTTTTTGCTTTTGCTGCTTTAGAGGTCTTCTCAGTTTACATTGCACAGTGAACGTGTCCTTTCACCAATTTGGCCCACTTTCAATACTAACCTGCGTGCAAAAACTTCCAATGTTTCTAGCAAATTTGAAATCGACAGCTTCCTTTTTGCGGCCAAGAGAATGTTTAAAATAGATACTACACAGGCGGACAGATGGACAACCGGACAAGCGATTCAGAATTTGATGCTCATCAGAAGCATATATTTTGTCTGGGGTCTCTGAAACTTCCTTCTGGGCGTTGCAAACGTATTGACAAAATGAATATACCCCTCATCCTTCGGTGATGAGTGTAAAAAGATCCATGCCAAGTTCGATTGTGACGATATTGCTGCAATACCACCAATCGGCCATGTAGGTACCAGACATTTAAACCATACATATTTTGTGCTTTATGTTACATATTTATATAAAACCTTTTTCCTCGTCATTTCCATTAAATTCATTTCCTAAGTTGTAAAAGGCAACATTGTAATTACCCATAATACGAGATCTACGACTACTTCTTGCAAATCCACTTTGACGATCTTTGCAACTTCAGATTTAAAAGCTTCAACCGATACCCCGCCATACTTTGCACAAACACTTAATGTTCGTGGACTTCTTGAATTTCGTAGCCCAACTGATATCGTCAGTACCATATTCTTCTTCTGCATATTATGATGTTTAGATATAGTGGATAACCAAGATTCGGCACAAAGGCAGAAAATGAGTTTCCTTTTCGTTTAATTGTTCTCTTACCTCGTAAGGATATATTCTTTTGTTTTTATTTTTTTATTTTTTTTTTTGCATTCCTTGCTTGTATTTCTTTTCTTAGCTACCCCTTTTATTAACGTGGATAATTGACAAAAACAGCTTAATTGTTCTAATACTTCCCTTGTAGAATACATCTCTCTAACCATTCTTTCGTACATTATTACCTCTTCTTATCTCTCTGTAACAAACCACATCAGACAGCGCGAAAATATAACTCCCTCTGCCGTACTTAAGTGGCTTTTAAGAGTGCATAGATTTGTTTGCTTAGTTTTGAAAATTTACACACGTGGATGGCATACACGTACATTCGTTCACTTACATGCATTCTCTCTTTCGCACTCTCACGATTATAGCTAGGGCTAGTACACAATAGCTGCTCCATGGGGGTATTCTTGGAGTTGTATTTCATTTTTAACTTATCCCTTAGATATGTTTCCTTAATGCGAGTGCTTAGAAAATTTTCCACTACTTAATGTTTGTGCTGAATTTAATAAAATATATATAGAAAAGCTTTTACAAATTTTATATACAAAGGCGTGTGATGGGGGAAAAGTAAATGTAACTTTAATTCTTGAGATAAGCAATTTTTAGTGGTTTTACTTTACTATTCTCGTTTTGTAAAAATTTAATTGAAGGATTTGTTAAACCTTTATATGTATGCGTATCTTATGTAGTTATAAAAATTTTAAAAAGCAAAGATTACAACTTTGCAAACACTTTACTGCCATTAAGCATTATACAAATAATTCTGTAAACTGTGAAGCCGACCCCATGCTATTTCTCATATGCATTGTGCTCATGTCTGATGATGACGATGATGATGATGATGATGACGATTGACACCGATAACATTAATACTATTTTCACTGTAATTCGAATAGTTTTAAGTAATTGAAAAGTCCGTGCACTTGGACATCTCCTTCTCCTGAACTAGTAGTGATCAATAATAATTGAAGAAAAAGAAAATGAATCTAGAACGGAACATTTACTATTCTTAGAACTACATTAGACCTCTCAATACCATGGTTGAATATAAGACATAACAGGATCCCATTCGAACATCGAAAGAAAGTTGAGACATCCGTTGGTAACGTTAAGAAGCTAAGAAGAAAGAAAGATATCGTGTCCGACTGATTTTAGTTCGGAACGGACCAGTGCTCAAAACTTTTGCTTTTTCTTTGTGTGTCAACACGAATAAACGCGTGACCAAAAACCTACAAAGCGAAACCGAGGACTACAAATCGCAGGGTAAGTGTAAAGTCAGTAACTTAGTTTTACTATAAGCAACGCGGCGAGTAATAGTGATATAAAAAAATGAAGCAAATATCCTAAACTACTTTTGAATTGTAGTAAACTTGTAAGGATAAGTGCGAGTGTTTATCACACAGTATGGGTAAAATAAAGTCTGGTGAGAGTGTAATGATTAACGTGAGCTTTTGTTACCTAAGGGAAGAGTAAGTTAAATCAGTGAGGAGTGAAGAAACGTAATCGTAAATTATTTCCTGGGAATTTGGTACCGTTTGTATCACACGATAGATTCTTAGTTGAGCAATCCATGAAAAAAATTTTCTTGGAAGGGCTTGCAGATTACCCCTTAAGTAGCATTCCAGCTCAGATAGACGGTCGCACCTTTTTTCCTGATCCCCTTTAAAAAAACGTAATAAAAAAAAAGAAGATACGTTCCATGTTATATAAATTCGTGTCACTTAGTCATTTAGTTTATATAAATGCAAGTCGAGTACAGTGTAAAGCAATAAATTTTTGTTGTAAGCGAGCAGGGAGTTTTAAGTTTTAATTTGTGACTTCTTACAAGTTATTAGGGTTATGAATAAATTTCCACTTATCTTTTAGTAAAACAAAAAAAAAAAAAAAACAATTTTTTTTATGCAACATATATCTTGTTTTTCGTTATGTAGTACGTCTCCCATCTTTTAGGTTAAATACAAATTTTATTCAGGAAGAAGAGGTGGTCTGTCAAAGCTCTTTACAAAAAAAGCAGTTTTTTCAGTATCTTCATAAGAGAATCGATGTAGTATTCAAACAAGCAATAAAATTAATGGTTGAAAGGAAAGTTAATCGGAAGAAACAGCGTCTAGTGAATACGGCGGGAAGACAAGTTCATTTCAGTTCGTTCAGTGGTGCTAACATGTCGTGCAAGTATTTTGTCATATAAACGCATATGTCATCATGGCGAAAATTTACGATAGTATTAAGAACTTTGGCTATCCGCGCCTGCTTATCTCGTCATTGCGTCATCGCCGTTCCTGGGATCTTTCACACATGGTTTCGTTTGTTTGATGCAATTCACAATACATAGCATCTAAATTAACTGAGCTGCGAATGTTCACCTATTTGCGCTTTAAATATCGTAAAACATTTATCGTTCATCCCTAGTCACGATGCAACAGCTCCAAATCTTCGAAGTAAGCAGAAAAGTATTTTCTTGCTGGTAATGAGTTTTCTTTGACACCTCGACCTATTCAAACATACAAAAAAAAAAAAATAATAATAATAATAAAAAAAAGAACCGATCCTGCACACATTCCTGTGAGGTAGTCTATACTGTTAAATAAAGCTTAAAGACAGCGCTATCAAAAGAAGATGGAGTCACAGTTTTACTCAGCACCGTACAGTAGTGGTTGTGCCACTTTTGGAAAACATTTCATTCATCCAACGAATGTTTGAGTCTTTAACTATCGTAGGTTATCCGATTCCTTTAAATATTTCCCTTAATTTTAGATTATGAGCTGCTGGTACCTATTGTGCGAAGGGATCTAAACAAACTTAGTCCCGGTACGATGATGTAGACTATTAATGCAATTAACGATCGATGATTAAAAATTACGCTGAACGGAAATGTCTTTAGTGTCCGCTTGATAGAGAGATACATATATTTGGGCATTGCAAACGGAAGCACATATTTAGTGTATCTTCAAATCTGGATGAAAATATTGAAAACATTTCCTTCTAAAGATTTCCTTTTAAATTTGTTCATTTATTAATTCAGCTTGCAAACGTTCGCTAATTTATTCAAACTATCATGGCAATGATGATGTATGAGAATTATTCCACATATCTGCACATTGCTGCTATAAATTCTTCACTACATGTGGTTAAGCATATTTAATCGAGCTGCACTTTTGCGTAAAACTTAGTGAAGAAATTTCTTTCCTGCTTTCATGCCAATTGATAACTTTGAATGAAAACGATGAAATCTTTCATTCGACCTTGGAAGGATAGCCTTCGAATTTTGAGGCCATAAACGACTTTACTAAACGGTTTTATACACAAGTGATAAGCGGCACTCTTAGAAGGTTTTTTCTTTTTTATGCTGCAAGATAATTATGATTTCAAAAAAGGGACGTAAAGACAGACATACAATTTAACAGGATTCAATATTATTTACGAAACTAAATCGTCATATATAAAAATAATTTTGTTGTATTTGTGAATTTTAAGGCCACAAACGATTTTATTAAATGGCTTTATGAACCTAACGAAAGCGTTAGGCGAAACTCTTAAAGGGTTTTTTCTTTTTCACGTCACAAAATGATTATGGTTTAAGAAAACAGACATATAGACAGACACAATTAAACAGGATCCAATTATTGCTGTTATTCATGCTGAGAGGGAATATATACAGGTGTCCCTCGCTTAACGCGTTTAATTTGTATCGTGCTGAATCGAAAGCGTTTTTTACGAAACTAAATCGTCATATATGCAATGTGTACCCTGTTGCACCAAGCCTAAGTCTTAAAGTTTGATGATGAAAATCTTGCAATGACATTTAGTTCCAAAGGTGCACATAAATGACGAAGTAAGCTCACTTAAAGTTTTTGTGAAAAACAGTGGTAGGAAATTCAACACATTACGATGAAATACAAAAAATAAAATAATGACGATCAGAAAATTAATTTTCATCAAAAATTACAGGTTATGTACGTTTCTTTCTTAAAATTTGTTGAAACTCGTATCTAATTAACGATAAAATGGGCATGAAAGTAAAATCCATTTGGAAAAAAACGTATTGTATCCGAACCGTGTCATAACTGTCGCAAAACTTGTGCCGTGTTGTAGGCAAACCGTGCTTTGCAAGTACCATGGTAAGCGATGTATCTGTACTTTAAACAATATTTGTCTGTCTTTCTGTCCGTTTTCTGAAACCAAATAGAGCTTCTTGCGTTCCACTATTTGTGCTGAGGAGGGGTATAAGAGTATTTAATGTATAGATGTTCTATTATAACAGCATATAAATAAATATATATTGCAACGCAAACCAGTCTTTAGTGTATTACACGTCATTTATTCAACTACAATTGAAATCTTAGAAGATGCAAATGAACGGGTATTTACAAAGCTTTAAATTTTCTTCTAGTCTTGTCCATTTGAAGATTGCAATTCAACTCTTTTCACTCGACTGACTTTCGACTCACTTGACTTCTTGCAAATATTCTGCTTATGTACCCTTTCACAAGCAAATTACCATTACTTAAATTCATCGCGACGTTTTCAATCCGTTAATTCGTCAATCTCTTTTGCTGTAAAATTTTCTACCAATTGTTGTGAAGCTTTTCGCCCATCGCCAGCTGCACGAGCCAGGTAACGCGCCATGAATGCGCATTTGGTTTTCCCTTCCTTTGGTTTGTGAATTTGGTCGACTAATTTTCCTAAAGACTTAAATCATCAAATATAGCATTTTCGTGACAGTATGTTAGATTGGCATACCCGAACACTTTCATGATGAACGTTTTTATACATTTGTTTAAATTGCTGGTTTACAGAGGTTTACCTAGTGATCTGTATTAGTCTGGCACTGTCTTTTTTGTACCCATCATCGAACCATAAGCATATCTTCGTTTTATAGAAGCAGGATTTAAAGACTCAATAAAGTGTATATGATCTTGACTAGCAACTAGTTCTGAATTGATATAAGTGTGATCGTCTGCCCCTCTATGCCCTATTTGGAAAAATGTCAAGTTCAAATATGACGGGAGCATTGGAGGACTCTGCACCTTAGGTGGTATTGAAAATGAGTCAATTCGGTGAAGGAACGCACCCTCACAAAGTTGAAAATTGAGAACGTTTGTGTTTTCTAGTTGTTTTGCTGCTTACTCGCAAACTGTGATAAAGCAACGATAAAACAACTCGTGTGTATTCTACAAACAATATGTTGGACATCCAACGTAGTAATAACATATAATGTAATGCCCTTTTTTTGCGTACCCGGACTGACAATTGACAGATCGACCGATATACATCAGTCGATTGGTCCTAAATGCAAAATTTCCACAAAAAAGGACAACGAATAACGTTTATTAAAAACGGCATCTAACCGATGTAAGATAATTTTTAAGTTTTCTTCAATTGAAATGAGGGACGAGAAGACGAGTTTGGATGTTAATTATTCTCTTGACTTTCTTTCTTCTTTTCTATTTTTCAATTACATTTTCTCGTTCTGCGAAATGTTTTGTCGCATCATTTCAATATGGAAATGCCTTTAGGAAATTCTTCACCTTTTGTCATTGCTCGCTGCGAGGAGCGGAACGAAGGAATTGTGAAAAGATTGAAATTTAAGGATTGAATTTTAAATGTAAAAAATCTAAAAGTTGATAGAAGGTTATCAAGCGGGGTTTGTTCCATTGCTGGCAGTAGTTGACTTTCCAAGTTTCTTCGCTGATGATTGTTGAGTAAACAATTTTCAATTTTTCGATTTGCTTTTATGCTTTATGCATAAAGGATTTGCAATATTTTCGTATGTTGCTCAAACCGAGGCAAGCAGCAGCAAGGAAAATAGAAAAACAAAAGGAAGAAAAAAAAAAAAAAAAGGAAAAAAAAAGAAACAAAAGGGAGGTATGCGTTGCATTGTACTGTAAAGCTATCGAGTTTTTCTGTTTACAATATTTCTTCAGCTTTCCAACGGATCAAAGTCAAGGAAACAATGCAATAAGAGTTGTGCTTTTAGCTCGAACAAAACGAATCTAACTGCAAGGGCTTAACTTTTCATTTTCAATCTTTACGTTACCTTTTTTTATGCTTTTCCGACGATATGATTGAAATGCTGTCTGTAGCTTGTAATGTTTATTATGCACTAAGAGAATTTCTTTGAACCAAACAATAAAGGAACGTAATCAACTCGTAGGTAACTTGAATAAGAAAATTTTAAAACTTCAATAAAGTGAAAATATATGAAAAAAAAACAAAACCAAAATTTTTTTAAAAAGTTTTTCGTTACACTTTTATACATAAAAAATAGTAATAAATTTTTTCTTATGCAACTCCGAAAAGTATGCATTTTTTAACATTCATTAGAGCAAAGTTTTAGTTTAGCCATTAAATCAACTATAGTACAGCACAGAGCAAAAAGCAGAAAAACAAAGACTTAAGTTTATTTACTAAAGTGTAAGAACACGAATTGAAAAGAAAAATGCTACGAATAATGTTGTACCTAGTGCGGTAGACCGTAAGCGTGCGAACGCAGGTATAGTGAATGCTTGATTCGTAAACGCATAACACATACCGATCAGGTATATACCACCCAGGGTGTGGCCAAGTCGTATCTCTGTGTAGCCACTTCAGTCTCCCTGATCACTAGATATGCAAAACAAAAAAAAAAAAAAAATTAACTGTTATAATGGTGAAGGAGAACAGGGAATATATTTCGAGTATTCTAAATCTTTACAAGCCATAATAAACGTTGCATGTAAAGGTATTTTTGTTGTGATTGCGTCCTAGTGCCGTGTATACATTTTCGACACCTAAAATAAGTGGTTCTCTTCATCGAGCTGTGGTTTTAATAACTTTACGCGTTCGTAGCATTTTACTACATCTTTCGCACCAGAATGTTAGAAGCTACTAATTGTGCTGTTTGGTATATATTCTCAGTTTTCAGCACTCCGTGGGGATGGTTGTAGCTGCAGCCTAAAATTAGCAATAGATTTTAGGAAGTTTGGGGATACCTAAGCTATAAAAAATATATTGTATATTGTAAACGTTGCAAGCTACTTCTCAATCGTATAGCATAGCTCGGATGTACTTTATATATGCTCTGGTTGTCTTATTGAAATGTCGTAGTAAAATATTTTGACTTACAAGTTTTGAGGCTAGTTGGTTATCAAGATCATTTAATGGTCATAAATATCTGCCAAGGCGAGAACTTTATCTATGAGACCATAGGCAACGAGAAAGTAGAGTAAGACATTTAGACACCAAATTTTCATCTTTCGTGACTATAATTGATTGCGTTTCATTTAAAGCTTCACGTTTCTAATTAAAGCGCAAAATTTTTCATCAATCAAAACTTGAAAGTGAGCCTCATTCTTGAGAATAATTACGTCATACACAAATCATCGCCGATCTGGTTAAGGAATCCTGCACAAAGAACATGATTGACTGAGTTAAAATGGCGCCTAACCAATAAATTTCAACGCGTAAGTATTATTAATAGACTCTTTTAGAAGCATTATTCGAATTTTTCACAAGGCGCCGAAAGCGAACTTTAATAAAACATGTTGAAGTTGGTCGACTTTGGCAAATGCAATTGTCAAAAGACACTAGAACTATGAAAGTAGAGAAAGTAACCTCCAATGTAAAAAACAAATACCGGGAGTAATTAATTATCTGTCTTCCCCAAATCTTGTCCACTCAGAGGTAATTATTACATATGCAACAACAGTTGGAAGTTATATATATATTTACGTGGGAGGCCGGATAAGAGAAGAATTTAAGATTGCGTTCTATGTTTTAAAAGTAAATGGACAGACAGAATTAAAAGGGGATGAAAAAACTGATATGTAAACCCTATGTATATATAAAAATACGGTGTATATGTATTCCGTACCGGCCGCCGTACCTGCCAAAACAATTTAATTTTTTGAATAACAAATAACTTATTTCAGAAGCCAATCCATACTCTAATGTAGATCGTAATAAAAGTTTTGTTATATCAATTTTTAGCAAAGCAATTAAGAGCAAATACATACGAACATGATTTTCTATTCCTAATCAACACTCGATGTAATCAAGTATACGTAAACAATTTCATAACTTTTCTCTTCTTCTGGTGATTAATGAACGCATGCATTATTAAGCGTCGCATAACTTACTTATCATTGAAGCCTCGGTTTTCAGCTATGTCTGTCAATCTTTACGTAAGATTTATTCATGGCTATTATTACAAATTCATATCTAGCGCATAGAATCTCCCGCCTAAGTAAGTATTTTTCTAGCGGTCCTTGTATGTTTGTGCAAAATAGCAACTGAGCAGATAAATTGTTTATGGAGTATTCGATGAGAGTTTTAATAGTCGTAATAAGTTCTATACGCTCGAAATGTGTAAATCGACATATCTTCGATGGCTGCTCGTCAACGTAAATGCAGAAACAATGCGTCATTTTATGAGGATTTACTTTTGTGTGCTTAGATGATGATAAATTTAATAAAAAAAAAAGAGTGCTCAGCTAATATTACATCGATATCCGCTAACAGTCATTGGATGAGGAAAACGATATTTTCATTATCTCTTTATGAGCTTGTTTTCAACTGACACCTAATGCATGATGCGTGAAATTAGCTATAAGACCATGCGACAAAATTCAAGTTAATTTTCGACTTCTTCGTTGATTCGATTAACATTAAGGTTTACAAAAGAAGAAGAAGAAGAAGTTGTGAAAGAACCAATATTTAATTGTTTCTAAATCGCGTTTTATCTAAAGTATATCGCTAGCGAAATGTAAACCGAAGCATACTGATTTGCTTTTTGATTGACTTCACAGCCACCATTTAAAGAATTATTACTCTCGAAAAGTTTTCATTCATTTCAAACGTTCCTCTTTAAACATTAAGGAGGATGTAAAAGGGCCCGAGCCTTTTTCAGCCGCTTAAGCTCTTATAAGCATTCCGGCTCTTTAAGAAACTTTTCAATAAATCCATGACTGATTTACAGGCCAATTCAAGTTCCAAAAATTGAAAGGCTTGAAAGCTTGAAGGCTTTAAATTTATGATAGAGCATTAAACGAACACTATTAGGCATTAAATTCATAAGCAATTTGTTCATTTATAGCTCTGAAATTTTTAAAATGCTTACAAGTGATTCAAGCAATTGGAAACCATAAAAAACAATCAAATCAGTTAAAAGGTTCGATTGTAAACGATTTGTTTTTACCATTGTTGTTATGTTGCAATCGTTTCAAGGAAATTTACAATAGTTCTTTATAAGTCTTCGAAAATTTTTGGTATTCAAACAACACTTGATAAGGAATTGTTTAAGAGATAGTTTCATGTTGACAAGTTTGAGCTTAAATGGCTTGAGAAACAAATTTTCCATATATTCTCTAATCAGTTTTTTTCCTTTACCCAGGAAAGCATTCTGTCAACAAATAGTTGTGGTTCACCGTCGTAAAGCATTACATCTGTTTGACTAGTATATGATATCAAAGTTTATAAGGTTTCTAGTTGGTTTCTAAGCAATTTCATTTGAACAGAACAATAATTGATTCGTTAGAATATTTGAAATTTTAGAGCAAAGATGAAAATCTTGTTTTATGTGCAGAGTAAATGAAATATGCTTTGTCAAGAAAACCATTAAGAGCCTGATTTCGACCTTTCAATTAAGATGAACCATCAGCTAAGGGCTTTAATAGAGAGAGAGAGAGAGAGAAACATACTTCATCACAGTGTTGTTGGCTGACTTCTCCGTTCGAATGTAAGCTTCAGAGCAACAAACCTTTAAAGTTCAATGTGGTAAGAATGCTGTTTAAAAAAAGATCATTTATTCGGATTATTCCTACGTCGTTAAAAGGGGTCTTCCATTGCCGAAAAACTTTATAAGTAGGATCGAAGAATAAGCTTATGTTAGCCTTATCACGGAATTGGCAGATTAACATCTAAATACATTCTCCTTAATGTTAATGCGTTTTTTCAAATAACGCTACTATCGATATAAAACAGCATTTTTACTTTTTTCATTGAAGATTATTGGTGTAGGGATGCTTAGCATGCTATTCCCGCCGTTGTTATCCACAAATATTAACCGATAACCAAAGGCAGCTATTTTTAAAACACGTTTTATATGAAAGCACATAGCTTGGAATTTTGTAAAAGCCGCACTGCCAAGTACATGCAATCAGCCGAACCCAGTCATATATTAAATTCGTTAGCAAATTTTATCGGACATTTTCAAACAATTATTAGATATTGCAATGCATATTCATATTAAAATCACGTACTTACAGCATACGTTTTGGCATTGTGCAATATTGATAACTATAACATATTTTTAGGCTTTAATATTTTTTTTAAATTTGATATTTGAATTTCAAACTTTATGGAGTGTAAAAATATATTATTTCTATTATTATTATTATTTCATTGTCAAATTTTTAAGCAGATTTCCTAAAAATTTTACATAAAATTTTGTAAATACATTTATTTATTTAAGCTTATGTATACATATACGAATACTTACTTAATATGTGTTACATATAGTTTTCATATTAGTTAACAAACACACAAAAAAAAAAAAAAAATTAATAAATATGAAGGAAAAAAACGTTTTGTTTATTGTCCTGCGAACACACCGAGAGAGAGAGTAAAAAAAAACTATTATATAATAAACGCTAATTTCAAATGTAAAATTTCCTTTACAAATAAAATATCATTTTAATACAATTACATATAATTCAGAAATGCTTTGCGGATTAGACTAAAACAATTCCGTTTAACTGTTTCAAAAAAAAAAAAAAAAAACAAAACAAAAAATAAATAAATAAATAAATACTAAACAAAATTACAATTTTTTCCATTGGAAAAGTTGTGATTCTAAAAACAAAATTAAAGTTTATGTATGCAGTGTAGTGAAAGCAACCGAAAAAAAAAAAAACCGCCGCATGTTATATCAGAAAATTTGGTCTAATGATGGTTATGTAATTGCCAATGAATTTTAACCATGCAATGTGTAAACACTATATGATCGCACACACGTATAGATTATATATATCTATCGAAAACAATTAAAACTTCATCATAAAACTAATAACGCATTTGCATATTTTGAAAAAACATAAACATAAAATTTAGTAAATTACAATTAATTTGACAATGCTTTACCATAAAATAATACTCGAATAAAATAAAAACGTTCGCTTTTATTCTTATCTTTATTTTTACCTTTTTGCGTTTGCACCAAATGTTTATCCTGACAGTGGAATTCTCACAAAGTGTGGAATCGATTTAACAATGTCCGTAGATTTGAAAAACAATATTACGACCGTTTCTTTCACTATTACTCTTAGCAAAAGAGCGGTATATGATTCCAAAACTTCGATGCTATCTGTAAGCCTTACTATGCCAATAACAGTTTGAGGTGCAAAAAGGTCGAAACAAAAATGTTCGCCTTATTCCGATTAGATCGAGTGCTTTGCAATCCGTTAGCGTTGCGATTAAAGTTCAAAAACATAGTTCGCAGCATCTGGATTCTAGATGCGTTTAAAGGCACACTGATTTCAGAAGTGCGAAAAGCATTTCAGTTTCAATAGATTGACATTCATTTTTTCGATTAGATTCCATTTCAGTGGACAGTCACTTAACCAAAAAAGACATTTTTCATCACGAACAGATACAGCTCAATTTAAAGCACATCAATGCGTTAATAAGCAAGCTTTATGGCGATTAGATGCATGACATAAAAATTTGCAAAAATCTATATGTTTCATATACCTTTTTTAAAATGGGTGAGTTGTGCCCTAAGAATTAATGAGAGAAGACACTATGTTTTATCGGGCCGCCTGCCATTTTTACAAATTGGAAGAATTGCTTACGGTTAATATGTGCTTTCCACTATGTCGTAGAAAAGCGAAAAAATGATTTTGTTGCGAAGTCATTCCGAAAGAGTGCACTTTAAAGATATTTCTGCACTATGATTATTCCACGGAAAGATATACGCTTTAAGATTTTAATATTTTCTTAACCGATTCCACTTACGGTACAAGGTGCGCATGTACAGAAAAGTTTAAACGTAAAAGGTTTTATTATACCAATCGATTCAGAATCATTTTCTTAATCGATTTAAGCACGTGTGTCGGTCAGTCCGTCTTATGAGCAATATTGCTGTGTTTAATCTACAAGTTGCAGTGAAATGTTATGGGGCAAGGGGCGAACATTATTGCAAAAGGATTGCACAAGACTATTTCTGCGATCCCTCCCCATATAACGCGTTTCTCAAAAAATGTCATTGTGTGAAAAAAACTAGCAGTTGTCATAACTTCGCCTAGTATTAGAAATTTGGCATATCAAACTGATGTGATAAATTTGAATCGCATATCGTTTAGGTTACCTAACCGTTCCTAGGTAAGATTTTACATATTTTAATACTACATAGCGAACATTAATTCCCGCGAGGAATTTGACAGAAAAGAGGAGTATTTTAATTACTTTATAATGAAAGTCGCTGAAACTACCCAAACTAGACAACTATTTCCTGGACTTCATGCAATACAAGGGTTCTTATAAAGTGTATACTTTTACGTGGCAATGAAGTCTAATTTCTAGTACTTTCTAACAAAAATACGTAAAAATTAGTAAGACCTTTAAGCCAGGACAGTTCACGCACCAATGTAAGTCCACTCAAGCAAAGTATGCTTTTACATGTAAGCGGGGTATAATTTTAGGATTTTGGTGGAGAGAATTTATGATCAGCCTTGCCTGACTATAATATTTTTACTTCTTTTTTACTTAAAAGACTTAGACAATCTTCATGGTTTGATATATGTTAGCTTCCTTGAAGCGTTCTATTATTTTCGAGTAATTTCAAATTTGTAGCCGGCACCTCCTGAATGCTCGCTGGTGTCAGAGAGAGGCCGAAGATGCTGAGATTGAAACATTTCTCTTATTTGTTTTATAACATAATTATTATATGAGTACAGTGCGTTTATATTTCCTTTTATAATAATTTGTGAAAAATCAGTTGTCTGGATCGCAATTACTAACTCTTGTGGTTCTAGAAGCATTTTCTGGAAAGAAAAAAGTCCTAGAAATACCCGACATGCTGTGAGAAAGATAGGATGAGTTAAGCTTAACTTTGAATATTGCACGACGTTGGCAGCCATCAGAGGCGTACTCTCAACGAATGTGTAGTCTGGAAAAAACATGGCAATGTTGTGAGATTCGAAACGATTTAGTTCGACTAATACCCACTCGGGCATAGGTTCTTCTTTGGGAAAACCTGCCATATAATTACAATAACAAAATATTATATGGAAGTTTCTAAACAGATGCGCATGACTTGGCAACACGAATGTCAAGGCCCGTCTGCTTACACTTTCTTTATCACGATAGTAAACATCAAAGAGAAAAAGTTTAAATTGTTTTCCCATGCATCCAATCCGCCAGATTTAGAATCCTCGGATCATTTCCTACTGCTAACATGGGCTGGCATATAGACAAGGTGATAACAATCGCAAGTTTGGAGGTTGAAATCCCTGGGCCCTTCCTATCTCCTTTTATTTTCCACTCCTTGCTAACCTCGGCTTTGTTACACGGTATAGAGACCATTCCCTAGGTGGTTAGTCCTATTTAAAAAAAAAATAAATATATTTTGGTGAAAAAAAATTGAGAAAAATGGGAAAGTGGAGTAGATGATTGACTGACAATTTGAGGAGTTCATAGATCTCACTATAAGGATGATACCGCGGTCGGCAGAAGACTATCAAAGCAATCAAAATTGACCGAAAGTTTTTGCTTCTTTCGTCAAGTTACAAAATTCTTGCCAAATGGCGAGACCAATCGCAAAACCCCTTTCATTCACGAAACTTATTTACCGTCCGCACTCTTTTATTCTCTTCGTATATTCAATGTGTTCCGCGTTTCACAATTTAGCATAAATCTTCAGTGTGTAATGAATAGTTCTTCTTATCTACCCGGCTCACTGCCAGTTAATCGCTCTTCAATTAAAGAGCATAAGTTACGGTGGAATAAAAAAAATGCTATAATAATCAGGCAAATTGTAGCTTACGTCCTTGTATAACCATAGAGTTGACACACATGATCACTTCGAAGGATAACTAAGGCCGGGCTGCATTAACTTATCATTAACAAAATAATGAAGTGTATATTAGGCAATATACGAGATTGCAAGACATGGTGAAAATCATAAAGTTCAAATGCTTATGTCATCATTTTTCTTTTTACTTAAAAAGTTTTACTGGCAAAATTTTGCCTGAGAATTTAAAAGGAAGTCACTTAACCAACTGGTGTGTGTAGTGTCAATTTTCTAAAATACTTTCTGTACGAAATTTAAAATAAAAAACCAAATTCTTTTATGCATTTTTATTAGTTATATGTATGTGAAAGCCAAGAAAAAATCGTCAATATTTTGTTTTATATGCCATTGATAGGTTTCTAAAATAAATTTCAAACAAAAAATAAGCAATAACAATGAAACTACTGTATACTTATACACACACACACACACACATATATATATATATATATATATAGTTTCGAAAGGTATTATGTGTGAAAATTATTTGCTTTTATTTGTCTCTAGATTTTACCTTTTCTTCTCCGTTTTTCTTTCATTTTTTCTTGCTGCCTGATGTTTTGTTCAACTTGTTCTATGGGTTTTCTTCAATTTGCTAGCTATGTATGTACATAAAGTTTTCCTTTTTGCAAAACTTTTGAATTTAATATCACCGGAAAAATTTCATTTACTTTCTAGGATATTGCTATTGATATAAAATATATAAACAAATAGAAATCTATAGATGCAGTTCTTATAAACTGAAATGTTAGGTTATTGGAAGAAATATTCCGCTGTATGCGGCTTTTCATTGGGTGAATTGCTAAACACAAGTCTTCAATCATTGGGAATCACAATTCAGTAAATTGTCTTTAGAGCCAAGTTTCAGTAATATATTCTCTGCAAAAATCTTGGGAAAATTTCGGCAAACTTATTATTATTATTATAAATTTTGCCTGAGAATAAAATTCTAAGACTAACATCTAAGGCTTTCGGGTTTATTAAAAAACTCTACCCCACTTGAGATTTGAACCTACCGACCATTGAATTGCTAGTCGAGACTCTTGCCTACTCTTGACCACTCAGGCAATAAACTTAATTCTCATTACTTCCCTCTAGCAAGTAAAACAGTTTCCATTTTACTTTCTTACGTAATTCTTTCAAATATTTTCTTCTTACCAAAAATTTGCGGGAAATTTCTTGACTTTTTCTACGATCTCATTGAGTATGGTTTCTATATAAAGAAAAAAAGAAGAAATTTTCATTATTATTTAAACAATTTACAATTTAATAATTTTTTATGCATAGAATATGTGTCCGGCATGTGAGGACAATCACTTATACAATCATTCGATATCTACAATAGTTTTTATATCGTACACCACTTGTGAAACAAAGTATATTAAGTTTGTGCGAACGTATGTAACACACAGAAGGGTTTAAAATAGAACCACTTTTTATTATATCAAACGATTTAGAATTAATTTCCGAATTGACCTAAGCCTGTCCGTCTATCTATCTGTCCTTTCGATATTTGGCCATGTGAATTTGTATTCTAGTTGCAGATCGCAACTTCTGAGATATTTCGATGGAATTTGGTACACTGACGTGCTTTAATCCAAGCACGAGCACTATTGAAAAAGGTTTTGATCGATCCACTTTTTCCGGTGCACCCCATAAAACACCCTAATCTGAAAATGCGTTATGTGGCGCAAAATATTGCAATTTTCATAATTTCATTACAAAACCTGCCCTGTAATAGTATTTTGACATTCTAAATTGTTATAGAAAACTTGGTTCAACTGGCGTAATTTTTTAAACCCTCTCTCATACATCCTCGAATCTGAATGCAGCGAAAAGATATCATTTTTAATATTTCACAGTGAAAATTAGCTACTAATAGCAAATTGACGTACAAATCAATCTGGCCGAATTTGGATCATGTAGGTCTATTCTTTGGACACCACAGCAATATAGAGATTCCTCCAATAAGCGGGCTTTCATGAAAAGTGTACCTTTGCATGAAAGTGATGTACAACTTTTGATGTATTATTGTCAAAAAAATAATTATTATTATCAGTTACTATATGTCTTAACACAGTGACGCCAAAAAGTCTTGCATGACCAATCTATCCGTAAACGTTGTGCCAAGTATATGTGGCCAAGTCAACTTCACCGGGTTGAGGTTTTAAGCCGCGAACAATGACGTGTTAGTCGCAGATTTTGTACACTCGGTTACTCATGTAAATATACGATATACGAAGCGAACATGCATTTACTGGATATATACGTGGCATAATGTGTCGGTATGTCGCAACCATTTGATATATTGAATTCGTATAAAATTTCATAGCATTATTCTACGTCATCGCATAAAGCGGCACGCATTATTCGAGTCGCCGCGTTTAAATAAAATTTTTTTGTGATTGTGCAGACATTTTTAGACCGATTACGACAATTTTTCGATTTGGCACAGGGGATTTCGTTAAAGAAGAATTCAAAACCAAGCACAAAAAGTGCAGATAAACGGAAAGAGAAAAAAAGGGTAGTTTTCGCATGTAGGACCTGATAATGCACTTTCAGTTATTTGCGGGCAGATTTTCGAAGAAGACTGATAACATCACACTAATTTATGAGCGAGTTTGGCCCGGTTTTTTTTGATCTTTACTCAACGATATTTGGCCAATTCATCGATTGTCTCGAGGTCGTATGTGGGGATCGAAGACTTTAATGCGGCGCTCTTTTTCAGAGAAACGTTTAACGTAACTTCTTTGCTCAACACATTGGAAAAATTGGAAAAAATAATTTCTGTGTCGCAGAAAATAATACGCAGCTGGACCACTAATGAGGTTTATGATGTGAAATATGCTACCAATTTAGAAAAAAACTTTATAGCCGGGCTAGGCCGACTATTAAATACCCTAAAGCACATTTTCTAACACAATTTTTATTTTTGCCATAGAACACAAAAGCTATACTTTGTTTTTATAGAAACTTACTATTGTGGAACTATATAT
The DNA here is from genome assembly GCF_014805625.2 of Glossina fuscipes. Taxonomy (NCBI): domain Eukaryota; kingdom Metazoa; phylum Arthropoda; class Insecta; order Diptera; family Glossinidae; genus Glossina; species Glossina fuscipes. Next base: position 606,054 of record NW_023998600.1, on the reverse strand, counting down.
TAAAAATTAGATCTCTTTGCAAATAAAGGCTTATCTTGCGTAAGGATAATTATCTCCAAGAGGTTCATAAATGATGGTACATATTCAAAATTCAGCTTAGTTAGTTTTTACATTAAACTATTATAATGGATCGTTTTCATCATAAAATGTGAACACTTGGACTTTTCTGCATTAAACACAAAAAATTTTCGTCCGGATTGTTCAAACTTATTACAGAGAATTTTTTTAAGTTAAATTTATTATTTAATGGCATTAGATCACTGGCATGTTCCACGATTCTCTAACGAAACAACATGTAGGCTTACTGTCTGCAGGCGAAGATTATCGTTATTGTCTTCCCACCCATTAAACTTCTTCGAATTACCAGTAAGCCAATGTCTTTAACGGACAGCCCGAACTAACAGTAACTACAATAACGCTAACCTAAACGGCTTTTATTTTCAATATCAAACTCGAATATTTATTATACCTAAATTATCGAAGGCAATCTTGGACAGCTGAGATTATCGGCCACTACTGACTATAACTTCTCATTGTTGATAATTCATATGTGTCCTAACCAAGGTCGGAGTGGTGTTGGTGACTTTTCGAAAGGAAGCAAGAACGGAAATGGCAATAACCATATCCAGCTAACCGCTCTTTGGACGATTTCTACTGCCTGTCCTTACAATCATTCGAAGTCAGCTGGTCAGCTGTACTTTAAATACGATAATCCTTCTAATTCAGTGTCATGCGTTAACACTATCTTAAACATTGACACTTGGCAACGTCAAAATACGTGAAAATAACTTAAAGCTAAGCGTGGAAGTAAAGAACTTTTTTTACCGTGTAAGAACATAGACAAGTATCTATATTATCAGTGTGAAAGATTGTTCCGTTAATATCACGATTACGGCCGTAAGACAGAAGACGCTTTGTCTTGACTTTCTCTACACCTGCACAAATTAGGTAAACAGTCGCTTTTTTTCAGTTTTAATTTTCCTTGTGAAAGCCGCAAGCTCGAGTTCCCTTTTCAACTCAAAATTATTATCTTATACATACACGATCTTGAGAATGCAAAATGAGTAACGTTAATTGTTTTACAACATAAGTACATAAGAATACAAGTTTTCTTCAGAACAACTGAGCACTTATTAATATATAATATCTTTGAGAGCTTGCCTTTAATAACTAAAGAGCCGGAAACGAATCAATGGTGAGATGACAGATTTCACGTCCGTTTCAACGTCTCTAACATCGACCTACTCGTTGACAGCAAAGAAATGACAGCATTTGTTTACGTGTGACTTTTTTGCCATAACGAATGTCAAGCCTTATGTTTTCTTTTGCAGCAACTGTTTCCATAGAAAAAGGTACGGTATTGTTATGAGAAGCAAACGTTTGCAAGAAATGAATCGACAGGGAAAGCCTGCCTAATCTTGTTGATAAAGGGAACAGCAAAATGACATGGAAATAATAAAAGCAAATAATAATTTCTGATGCTTATACCTGTAACTGCCATGCAATAAAAGGCTTTTGCGAAGTAACAATTAATGAACAAATGTCGGAGAACAATTAAAAGTAGAATTAGAAGAAAAATTCAATAAATTAAGCCAAGCTATCGAGAAGTTTGTACACGATTGCACGGGCTTTTTTCAAAATATTTTTATCTAAAGAAAAGCGGAGAAGTATCAAAAGTCTATAGTGGAGTAACAAAAGAATTTGCAATCAAATGACGATCTATAGAAAATTGATGTATTGACTTCAATCTTTGCATATGATACTTACATCATAAATTTAAAGTTATGTTCATAGTCTCTCGCCACTCGCCATACAAGGTTACATTAAGTCTATGAAGATGTATAAAACAGCCAGAAGGACTTGGGATAGATCCTGACTAAACAATGCCTTTCTGATTCTCTTTCTCTATGCTAGTCTGTCCGTTTTGTATGACCTTACAGCACCTGTGGTACAGGGTACATTAAGCTCGTGTGGACATATGTAAGACGCAGAAAGGCTTAAGATAGACCTACCTTTTATTATACCAGAATCATTTTCTGAATCGGTGTAAGCCGGTCTGTCCGTCTGAAGTCTGCCCATGTAAATTTGTGTTCAAGCTACAAGTCGAAATTTTTGAGACAGCTTGAAGAAATTTTATACACCAACGGGTTTCAACCCGATGACAAACACTGGTGAAGAAGGTTGGGATCCCTTTCTTAAAGCATAAAGCAGATATTCCTCTTGCAAAGATTCTATGGAATTCGCATAGCGAGGTCCAATAAAGAACGCACTAAAGTGGCGTGGAGACTTCACGTCACATAAGGGTCATCAACGTCCCTCCACCATCGTTTGATGAAGCTTCATTTATAGAATGTTCAACATACAAATTGAATCGAAGTTTACGATTAAACAAGATGCCTAGATCCAGAAATAAATTCTTCTTCTTTATGTGCAAAGAGATGTAATTTTTAGTATATAGTTCCATAATAGTAAGTTCATATAAAAACAGGATGTAATTTTTGTATTCTATGCCAAAAATATGAATTGTGTTAGAAAATGTGGTGTAGTCAATAGTCGGCCTTGCCCGATTATAACGTTTCCACTTGTTTTATTTTGTTCAAACTGTAGACCGCAACTCCAGAGATATTTTTAAAAAAATTTGGTATAGTGGCTTGTTTTGACCTAAGAATGAACCCCATTGACAATATTTCGATCCGGACCACCTTTTCGACTACTTCCATAAAACGCCTTATTTGAAAAGTCGAATAAATGTAGGATGGCGCAGGGTATTTAACGACATGCATTATATTATTGTAGTGCTTTTAATTCTTGAAATTGATTTTTTTTAAATAAAAAATTAATAAGAAAAAGCTAAACATCAGCCACGCAAAATAAGTTCCGCTGTCGCAGACAAATGAAATGTACGGATGAAACATGCTGATACCGAATTGCAATCACATAATTTTAAAAATGCCGTAAAAGCAGAAAACAGCGATGGCATGTAACAACGAGAAATAGAAAAAGAGAATCGCAATAACATTAATTTTGTTTGGTTTCTTGCATATCTTTATTAGATTCAATGAATCAGAAAGTGTTACAGACCAAAAATACTACGCGCCAAAGTATTTGCATGGAACATGACAGTAGTCCACGTCACAAATACGCGAAGCTTTGATTTATAGCCGACGGTTACACTAAATGATACAATTCGCAAACAAACTTTACGATAAAAATTTACGATAACACAATAGAATTGATATTAAGCATAGATTGCGACTGAGAACAATTGGTATAAGACACTACAGCGAGGGGAACGGGAAATGATATCAATTAATCGATGGATTGAAATTGAAGGGACAAAATAAGGATTGAGGATTTATGGATCAAGTTTTTGTTAATTTTTGTTAATTTTCTCTGACATGAAGCTAGATGTACTTCATGTCAATGTGTTTGCGTTTTTGCGCCAAAGCAAAAGCCCTTAACGTTTTTCCACCAGAATACAAAAACATTTTGCTTATGTGAACTTTATTAAACTGACTTTATTTGCAATTTTTCTCGTAAAACGTTTATGCCGTCACTGTGAAATTTTGTGGTATTATGGATCGAAAAATCGAATCAAGTAACATGGGAAAGATAGCCGTGCAGGCAAACCTCTAAACCTCCGTAAGTCTAGTTCTTTTAATGGCGACTAAGCTTTTTTGATTATATATAAAAAATGCGCACGCGTATTACACGAAAAAACGGATTTTTTCCCCCCAAATTACGTGCTCTTCAACCTAAGCGCTTTTAAAAGATTAGTTGCGTTAAACAAATCTCTGAAGAAAAAGTGTAACGTACTGTCTTAAGTTTTGATTTCTAACTTCTCTTCCATTAGCCGAAAGTATTTACGTTCGTTTAAAAGCATTTCCAACAAAACAAATGGTCGGGCAAGGCCGACTATTAAATACCCTACACTACGTTGTCTACCGTTGTCCTTATATCCGAAATTACTGTTGCAGGTCAATTTTCATTACCACATGCTAAAACTTAGACTTTTCTACTCTACAAACGGTGAAAATTCCGTGAAAATTCTTATTAGAATACGATCCAAATAATTGGCCGACAAGACCCCTATTTCATACAGTTAAGTTTTTTATGTTAAATTACTATTATGATACATTTTCATCATGAAGCATTAAAAATTATATGCTTTTGTCGTATGAACTTCGGCATTCGTTACATGAGATGGGATTCAAAAATGGCCCCAGACGGTCCAAAGTGAATTTGAGAGATACTACTACTTGGCTGCTTTTGCTGAGAAATGTTTAAAATTGCAATTTTTTTCGAGAAAGTGGACCGATCCGAACCATTTGCATTTGTCCTTGGGGGGGCACTGTACCAAATTTCATCGAAGTATCTCAAAAATTGCGACTTGTAGCTTGAACACTAATTTACATAGACAGAACACAGACGGACAGACAGGCTTAAATCAATTTAGATTACGATTACGAATATAATAAAAGGCGCGACTATCTTCAACCATTCTGCATGTTACATACGACCGCACTAACTTAATACACATTTTTGCTTTTATTTTTATTCAACGCCCGTTTTATAGTTTCCAACCTAATATTTGTAACAATGTCCTTGTAATAACACTGAGGTTATCCTTATTTTCAATGTAATTATAATAATACGTTGAGGGAAAGTATGAGCGAGATTTTCGACAAGTTAATTTAAACCTTGTTTTTAGCAGAACCGAAGAACTTTGAAGCTAGTGCTCATTTCCTTGTATTGCATAAGAAGGCATAAATCAATAAGCAATACATTTTAAAAATGTTTGCCTTTGTTAAGTTCAAAAATTGGATTGCTTGAGGTTACATATTAACGTATACTCGCCAATCACACAAAAGTCAATATTTTTAAAGTCGCCCTCTCGCACTTTTCTACCTGCAGACATAGAGTTAAAGGAGTAAGAGACCTTTGCAAATGTTTCAGAAGATCAAGGTTTATTTTTATTGGCTTAAATGATCGTTCGTTATGTCAAGAATGACATAAAAAGAGAATTGGGGGTGTGGCAAAATTTTATGTGTTGAAAAAATTTGCTTTTTCGAATATGATTGTGTGGCGGTATGCGGGCACTTGAAACTTTAAGTTCGTCTATCGCGAAACATAGTTTTTGAAAACGGCAGTCAGCATAAGTCAAATTATTTCTTTCATTTTCATTCGAAATTTTTGCAGTGTCTTTAAAACAAACTTATCTAGAAAAGTATTTAGGATATTTTTGAAAAACTAATGTAAATATTTTTTATTAGCAAAAAAGATTCTCTTCTTCTTCGGAAATTGACTTTTTCGATCACACATTCGTCAATTATACAAAAATTAACATATGCAAAAAATGCTATCTATTTTTCCAGAGAGGTAAATATAGATCATTGCTTACGGCACGTCTCCTTCCGTTAAAATGTTTTCTTCCTTTTTCTTGGAATCGCACTCGTATTAGCTACAAACTGATTTAAATAATATGGTTGCATGGTGCGCATTAGATTTTAAAAAATTAAAAATGCAAAAAAATGCAAGAAACTCGGGGAGGAATTCATTCACTTCTAATTATATCATCGATTCACAAAAAATGGAAGACTAGAGAGAGATCTCTTTAAGTAAAGCTAGATCGGCGCTAAACCTCATTAAATGGTGGGCCGAAGAGCTTAACGATCCTTACATTACAAAAAGGCCATATATGAGCTCAGTTAGACCAGTACTTGACTATGCCTCTGTTATGTAACTGAAATGTCTCGAGTCATTTCTGTAAGGACTTTATACACCCTAGCTTTTCAGTCCATTCAGAATCCTTTATAAACATCTAAAGGATATCCATTATTTAATTGCAATACCGGATTCATTAAATTCTATCAAATCAACGGTTTGCCTATGTCGTATGTAAGTTAACTTGTAATCTTAATATCTTACGAACATTCGAAAATTAAATGCATTTTTTTACAATTGTCGGTTGACAAGCTTTTACATGCTTGCAATGGCTTAACAGTTCACGCACAACTCGGATCTATACCGGCTGCGGGTGTGCCTCTGTAGTAGATCTGTACATACTTTTTTAGTTTTTCTTCTCTATGTCTCTCTCTCTCTTGCTTATTTACACATGAATTTTATTATTATTATTATTATTATAAATTTATCCAGAAAATAAATTCGAAGACTAAAATCTTAAAGCATTGACTTGCTAGTCGAGACTCTTGTCTACTCGGCCACTCAGGCGGATGAATTTTATTCTTTTCATATATTAGTAATTTTTGTTTTTTTCTATAGTTTGCGTCAGTTTTTAATAACACCTAACATAAGATTTACTTCTAAGAGTCAAGTTGTTTGTTTTAATTAAATTTCTTAAGTTAAAAAATAAAATAAGTAAATAAATAAACGTACCCCGCGAATGTCTCTGCGTTGTTGCAATTTTTTAGTTTTTCCTTAAAAATATATATTTTTTTAATGCAGCCAAATATTATCATTTTATTGCCTTATCATCTATCAAACGGAAAAAAATTGTGAATATTTTTAGGCTGGTACTGTGATTTTCATCCCCTAAAACGTCCACTCTTCAAGCGGAAGCCATAAAGGAAAATTACGAATATATAATATTCGTTAATATTTCCACACAGACGCAATGGGATTGTATTAAATACATCATTAGTAAATATTCATAGTTTATGCGATGACAACCTGAATATTTAATGAGGTATTAATAACAATATCTCTTTGTTTAACGATATCGAAGTGAGTATACTCTAAGACTCGACTTTAGGGGTAATAGTTTATCAGTTAATCATCAATGATTAGGTTAGGAAAGGAATCTATACCTAAGAATTAATCTCCTGTGTTCTAAAGCAGACATTTCAACTGGCTTTAACATGCTTTTGTTTAGTGGTGCAAGTAACAAAGGAAGGCATTATCGAATAGCAAAAGATAAAAAAATATTTTTTGTCCGAGACATGATGAACGCATTGTCAAAGATTAATTAGGCAAATGAACAGAAGCTTGGCAATGTGAGGATCGTAGAATTCTTGGAAAGTTTGTGCGTATTTGTATACAATACTCGAGAAGACATGAGGTAGACCTGCCATGTATTATACCGCTCGATTCAATTTCGCGTTCTGAAGCGAAAATGAAGCGAAGCTTATCCGTCCGTCAGTCCATATTACAAGCTGCAATATTGCTTTGGTCCAAGGGCGAAAGCTATTGAAAATTGCATGGATTGGAACATTTTTTCGATGGCTTTCAATACAAAATCTTCTTTTGAAAAGTCGTTATATGAATAATTGCATGAAGCGAAGTGCTGCATGGCGTTTAGTCGCGCTTCATACGTAACTATAGCGTTTTCATTTGTTTACACAATAAATCATTATGAATGCTTTCAGGCTGAATGCAATAAATTCAATATTTTTTTTTGTTTTTTGCTTTACAAATATGAATTTATCATAAAAATGTCACAATATTATTTAAATACAATTATTAAGTGCTTGTATCTATGTTTCCTTAAGTGAAACGCATACAATTTATTTATATTTACAAAATATATAAACAAAACAAATTAACCAGAAATTTATGAAACACAATCATGTAAAGTTTAATTAAATCAATTTTCCTTTAATATTTTCCCAATAATAAAAAGATTAACTTTATTATATCAAACTTATAAATCCATTTGTTGTCAAAACGTTCATAATGAACATCACATTAACTGACCTTTTGTTGTTTGTAATGATCATAAACAGATTTGTTATTATTACTTTTATTGTTTTTGTTCTTTTCGTTGTTGCTGTTGTTGCTGGTGTGGTTGTTATTCCGTATTACAGTATCAGGAAATTGTTGACATGTATACATGTTGTCAGCTTTGTATTACTTTTACTCTTAGAGAGATATATGCAGAGAGAGGTGGAGAGTGAAAAATGAAGAGCATTGAACATAATTTTCATTTCCAATTTCATCATATGCTTCCATATTTATAAAGCTAATAATTTATTGAGCTTGCAGGGGCGTTAAAAGGATTTCGTTGTAGCTTTATAGTCAGACAATATTGTTCATAGCTTGACATGATGTATTATTAGATTAAAGGTCAAAATTTTTTTCAAAATATTATATACAAAAAAGTTGACTAGAAAGAAAAATTTATTATTCAATATGCTCGTCAATCTTTTTCCAACAAAAGAACGTGTAAGAAACACGTGTTTTCAGTTCACCTCGAAAGATATGCTATTCAATTTTTATGGATCTGAAACGCTAAGCTAAGCTGAGAGCTGGCGCGATAAATCACTAAATTTATGAGAAAAAATTTAGGGATGACAAATTAAGCTGAGAGAGTTAATTGAAACCTTTCTTTCACAAGTAGCATTGGTAGCACTTGCATTGGTCCCTCTCAACCCTCTTATAAATAATTTGATGATCAATCACAAATCGTAGCATTTTAAACGTTAGGGTAATGTCTGCAAACGAAAATTATACTGTTTATGCTGCTGGTGCATCTGGCTTAAGATATTACGACTAATAACTTAATTATCAGTTTAGAGACAATGCTAAGCTTTTTTAAGTCTTAAATGATTATGAGGAAGGCGAAAAGGAGAGATTATCTCATTGATGACACTCGTTCTTTGGCAATAACATTAAAAGAGTTCAATAGCAAGGCATGATGATAGAATATGTAGTCTTAATACAATTCAGCATTTAAGGTTACGGACAGCGCTTATATTGCCTTCCCTTGTCTAGCAACTCTCAAAGTTATGACTTGTGAAGCCTTGTAAGCAGTAAGGTTTAATTGCTTGTTACAAGCAGAAACGCCAAAGGGAAAGAGCTTATCTTATTCATTAGAATATTCCTTGGCAATAATATGAATAGACTTTGATGAAAGCAGCTCATTATTTCAGCGCAAATAGTCTTAAGTCCGAGTCAGATATTTATTTCATTTTCATTTATTCATCTATTTATTAACTATAAAGCCAAAGGCCTATTACCTAATTATATAAATACATTTCATGTGCAAAACGAAACTATAATATAAGTAAGTATACAAGTCAGCTAGATGACTGCTAATGTATTCGTCTTCAATCATCATCTATCAGCAACAAAATATACAGTAAGAGTTTAGCAGTGCAGTCAATTTTATTGTAAACGTTTTCAAAAAAATCATTGAAGGATTTTAGTTTTTTTGGCGGGAACAGTAAAAAATCGCTCGGCTGGAAACGAGTTTGAATGATTTTATATAGAGGTAGATATGCAACCTGAATTTCAGATAATCGGGCAAGGAGAATTCTCAGAAAACATAAACGAAGGAGGGGATGTGGTCGACGACGGTATAAGCAAAACGTGTTATGCGATTAACAATCTAAGTAATATCTTGA
>NW_023998600.1:549192-591692 GCF_014805625.2 Glossina fuscipes | reverse complement strand
AGCTATGAGCGTAAAAAACAATTTTTTACTCCTTTGGAAAACAGAGGTGCTCTCAATTTACTCATACTATAGACGAGTCCTTCAACCGGTTTCGACGCGTTTTCAATACCGATGTGCGTGCAAGATCTTCCAATGATTATCCCAAATTTGAGAGCGACAGATTCATTTCTGCGGCCAGGAGACAATGCAGAGATGGATGGACGGACGGACATGCGTGCATTGATTCAAAATTTGATGCTTATTAAGAATATGTATGCTTTGTGGGGTCTCTTAGGATTCCTTCTTAGCGTTGCAATCGGCTTGACAAAATGAATATATCCCCCACCTTTGGCGATGGGTATCAAAAGAAATAGGGATTCTTATGAGCACATATTTTTAAAATAAACATTTCATTATTCCGGTAATTCAAAGTAGTTTTGCTTTTCGTTTTTGATGTGAACAAATAAAAAAAGACTAGAAAAAAAAAAAGAATTTATCTTACGCGTTTTCTCTTCTCCCAACGAAGGTTTTCGAAGTAGTTTAGTTCACTTATAGGAGAAAATAGATATAAGATAAAGAATTTATGGAGGGGACTTGCGCGGTACGGTAACGTTTCGTGACTTATTAATGAACTTGTAAAATATTTCATCCATTCATTTATCACTTCGACCTTTTTATTAAAATAATGTTAAATAAAAAAGGAAAATTCCTTTACTTTTTGCTTTTTTCATTTTTTTATTGTTTTGCTTCTTTTTTGTCTTCAATATTTATTTTACTCCTTATATATATATATATATATATATTTTTTTTTTTTTTTTTTAAACTTGAGTTCGCAACACAATCACAGTCTTGTTAAATTCTTCATGTAATGATTGTAATTTTTTTTTTACGGCCCTTTGGACACGAAATCAGTGTGTCTGTTGCAAACATTACGTTACACACGGTTACACGAGCTCACGTTTATTCGTACAGTCGTCAGTCAATCTGTGGGGTTTTTAATGTACATTTTGCGGTAGTGTTGATTGTTGTTACGCGTGATTTATTTCAGACCATAAGCCATGTTTATTATGGTCATCGTTTTGCGCATCAAAGTTTCTGTTTTCTTTCTCACAATCTGCTTATTGCCGTCGTCGTTGTCAGCATCATCGTTAAGCTGAGATGTGTTAAAAACTATTGTTTCAATGACAATCGGGCGCTTGATTATAGTATAACGATGCTATTCTTGAATTATGACTATGAGGATAATGATTGCAATGATAATGACAATGATGAAGATTATGAAAAACTTGTATGTATGTATGTATTCAGTGAAATATTTTTTACTTTTCATATTTTTAATATGTTTTAATAAGTTTTAATAAGTGGTGGTGCGTCGTTCATATTAACGATATATTGGAAAAACAAGAGCAGAACGCTGAAGTAAATACTAATTAGTCTCACTTTGCAGATAAGCCACGCGAAGTATGCTAATGATGAAAAAATGCCTGATAAATGTATTTTAATTAAACGAAGCTACGATCACTGGCATTAAGAGCAAATATTAAAGATTTTCTCTTGTTTTTTCATAAAAACAAAAAATCATTGCTCATTACCTGTTTATTGTATATCTTGGCGTAGACGACGAGAAGATTCATACCTCTATCCAGCATACATATCGATACGCTTTATTATCTGAGCTTATTACGGTTGTCTTTGCTATCTACTTATGGAGGCGTGTGAGTTTTATTTACTTTTTGAGGACGACGTCGTAATGTCCACTCCAGATTTTAAGGGAATTTCAATTCGTCTCTTCATATATATGCTACAATATCCAATAGTTTAAATATTTTCATTATGAGTTGTAGTTAGTTGTAGGATAATTTGTGACAGCTACAGTCCTTACAATAAGCGAATAAATATGTATCTCGGAAATATAAGTGACTTGAGTCCGTTATATATAGGTGAAGCAGTACATACTTTTTAAGATTTGACGTAATTTGTTTTTCTTGCCTTCTGGAAGTTCGTCTCGGAAGGAAACCAGTATGCTTTTTGGCAAACTATTAGAGATTGGAGTGAGAAAAGAGATTATTTCCTTCGTGTTTCATTAATTTTAATCTCATGGTTAACTCTTGGTAATCTTTGTTCGTTGTTCTTCGTTCTTTCTTATTGTCCCAATTTCTGTGCAAAGGGAAAGAAAACTTTCAGTGTACAATGTCAAAAAAAAAAAAAAAAAAAAAAAGAAAAGCATTATAGAGGACCACAGCCCAATATAAAATGCTATTCGCCGTCCTACGGATATTCATGTAACGACTTTTCAAACGTTATCTGGGAAGTGGTAGGAAAGTAAGAAAAGTAGTGCGGTTCCGAACGCTTCTCAACAGCATTTGGTCCAAATATGCAATATCAGAGTATCTCAATAATTGTTGCTGGTAGGCTGAGCACAAGAAAACTAAACGGACAGATGGAGAGATAAACTTATCTATCTTTTATATCCCTCTAAATGTTGCATACACCCGCACGAACTTAATATACCCATATAGCACAAGTGGTGTAGGGTACAAAACAAAATCAACGATTGATCAATAAAAGAGAACAAGTGTATGTGGGTTCTCGTTAAAAATGCACCGCCATATCATAAACAATTGCCTTATAGAATACGACATGCGACTGATTCTCGCTTCATATCGTACTGACTTGTGTTAGAAAATTCGACGCCAGTGGACTTTGCACAAGTACCTATCAAATTATGAAATTTCTGTCACGTTATAAGAAAATACGATTTGAATTAAAGACAATATTCGATATATATGGTTGTACGTAAATCGAGTTTTATAAAAGAAAAATATTTGTGTACATGTGTTTAAATAAAACTTCACCAAACTCAATGCCCCTTTTGGCTCCACATATAGTTTTAAGGTATAGTCAGCAAATTGTGCATAGAGTTTATCACGAGAGATGAGTGGTTTGCCAGACAGTAACCATGGTAGGGGTGGACCAATTGAAAACCAACTCTTCGAATTTTGAATGATGGGCAAAATCAATTGAAACAAAATGTAGATCAAGAATAATTAAAGTATGGTCTGTCTACTGCCCTAAATATTGCATATGCCTATGATGAGTTGACAGTCGCCCTTCGGGCTATGTGTTAAACAAGGGTGAAGGTAAAGTCAAGCTTAAGAGAATCAATTTAACGGTTTCGTTTTCTTCATAACACGTGGACAATTCATTAGGGCTACGCGTCCGCGGTAAATAATATATTTTGTAATGTGAAGCTTACCTAAGATGCTTTAACTTAAGCTTAGCGCACGTGTACCTGTGAATGAATGGATTAATCGTACACGATCACATACATATAAATAATATCTCTCTCAATCCTATAATATATCGTCTATATATGAAATAAAACTGAAGGTATAAGATTCCCTTGACTTTATCGAAATCACACAAAGCACAAATTACGTTGGGAAAGAGCCCCAAAGCAAGCGTCAAAGTAACAGTAACAATAGGCCGGCATTAAAATATACTTGCCTGTCGATATGCGCTTAATTTGTAGATCGAAATTTTCGAGATACTTTGGTGAAGTGTGATACACTGACATGTTTTTGCTTAAGAGACGGACATGATTACTAGTTTAGCGGATCGGTTGCCCATGTAATTTCCTATGATGAAAAAGTCGTAGCCTGAAAATTTCTCATTTTTAATATCATTCGACAAAAGTTCGAGACCAATGGTATCTTATCATAACAATGATACTATCTTTTGGTCCTACCGCCTTATATTGGAACTGGTAAGAAAGTAAGTTTTCACATGGCAAAAAGGTGTGGAATCTTTCGAGTTTCATTTTGAAAATTGCATACAATATCGATTTGCGTTTTATAAGTTTACTGCACTAAATTTTTAACTACGTTGGTCTGTTTTTCGGATTCCCTCTCTAACGAGGGTTCTCACGGAAAATCGGATAATAATATAATTCTGTAAGAGATTATATAAAGCAAAATCGTAGCGGATGTACTGGTCGGCCTTGTCCGACTGTAACATTTTAGTGCCTTTTTATTTCATTTCTTTGAAACTAAATTCCCAAACTAACAGGATGAATATAACCTTTTATCGATTTGATGCGTTTATAATATTAGCGAAACTTCCCAACTACGTGACTTTTGAAAATTTATAAAAATTTTCAAACTTTAACTTAGCGCTTAGTGCTTAATTGATGATTGACTTTAGATTTTTTGTTAAGCCAAAAATTTGCTTCTACGTACGTTTCGTTGTTACAATCCTTCTCATTTCGTGTAGTTTCTATAGTAATGAGTAACATTTAATCTAAAATTGATTTCTAAAACCACCGGAAAGGATTCGCTTTCTTTCACCGCGAGTACGTATCAATATCATCCAACAAATTGGTTCGCCTTAAAATACTCTCAATGCCTGTGCAGCGGGAGTGAGGGCATAATTCAATATGGGTTCACATTTTTTCACGCATCGATTCCCTTTAACATCTCTGTTCAATGCAAAATAAAAAACGAAAAAAAAAAAATTAAATAAAGAAGCATATTATCCCACACTCACACACACACGCACCTACGCAACTATGCGCATTCACTTTCAAGGCAATATGATAGAATACGTAGCAAACGTACAAATTGTCTATGATCCAATTAACGCCCAATGGATTTGTTGTTCTGATGTTAATGATGTCGATAATGATAACGACGATGATGATGAGGATGATGATGATGATGATACTGGTTTGGGATTCAGTTGAATTAAGTTTGACGAGAAAAATGCACTCCGTGAAAGCGAAAGATTTTTCTATTTTAATCAGGTTCTACTACATACATATGCAACATATGCCACAATACACGCTTGGCCTGTGAATGTGTTGTCCCTGGTCTTCCGAAGGCGTTAAATGGATTTTAAATAAAACGCACACAATGGCAAATCGTGCTGGTATGCGAGCTTTAACAGAAAAAAAAAGGAAAAAAAAACAAGAGCTTTGAGGAAATTTTCAGTAGAAATTGGCAGCGCCACACAGCTGTTAAGTATACAAAATTACACGATTACATATCATATTTAAATATACGTATTAGGTCATCCCATAATAAATCAGGTTTTTTTAATTGTCTGAAATAAAAGATGAAGGTGTTCGTATTCACTCTACGCTCGAATTCGAAAATTAAGATTATTGGTGGCAAAAGAAATCTGCTGAAGTAAATATTTAAGCGTGTAAGTCTCTCTGATAATACAACACATGTTGTGTAACCGATCAGAAGTTGGATCAAATTTTAACGAGCTTCTGTTCACACTATAGACACCTCAGCATTTTTTCTTTCAAACAGTTAGGACTAAATACAAAATTGAACGTTTCCACCCCAAGCATACCGATTCCGACTACAAATTGCGAGAACTCTTCAGTGTTCACGTCACTAGTTGCCTCTGAAGGCTTAGCTCATACAGGTGGTACTGTGCGCCTAGTGATGTCAAGCTGTTGAGGGCTCGAACATCTTGACTTTTACGACGAGTAATGCTTCAGATAGCTTTTCCTAGAGTGATATCCAGTTCTCGAGAACGTAGAGTTTCCTCAATTAGTCTAAGATTGATTGATGACATATTATTGCCCATGCATCGTAACCCCAAATCAATCGGTGCGAGGACTCTACAATTTCTGCTTTTCTATTACTTCAGTAAAACTTTTTATATCAGATAAATATGCCCTATGCTTGCGTCCCATTCAAGTCTCAAGTATAATTAGAACCACCAGTAAATTGAAGTAAGGGCATTGCCAACGACAAGCCAGTGAAAGCATTTCCACATCTTATTATCCAATATTTTCCCATGCTATCAAGTTGTCTCTGGTTGGATCCAACACAAAAATTTCACGATTCCGTTTTCCTCAAACAGCAAAACTTTATACTAGGACTTGTGACTATACACATTTGAAATTTTATTTAGACTAATGACAGACGCCTTACTTGCAAGCTAACCATAATAGAATTTTATTTTTTTCACTCAATTTTTAACTTTTTAATTTCCTTCTTTCATCCACATACACTTTTCTAATAAAAGAAATTATGCCATCAGAAAATATACCCTATAGGCGCGTAATAAATAGACAAAATACCATAGAAATGATCAAAACGACAGCACCAAGTTCTTTCTGCCTATTTGCAATATCTTTGCTGAAAGGACTGCTCTGTTAAAACGCAGGAATGCAGGAAAGAAATGAGAACTGCTTCGACATTTTTCAACTGTTTGACTATGATCGGTTGATCTACACGATAACAAATGGCAAGCGATCAGATAATTGAATGAGTTTGAGGGACATGCTGCATACCTCATCACTATTTGCTCCATTCAATGGGCCATAAATGAAAATTTTGAACCACCAAATGAAGACTAAATGATACTGGAAAATATATTTTACTACGGACATACAAGCGAACATGGATAAGTAGGCCGCGAAAAAATATCAGTTTTAAGAAGAGAAAAACTACGAAATCTGTCAATAAAGATCAAATGATAATGAAGAGTTTAGTGCGCCGCGGACAAATTATGTTTAATAGAAATTTCAAAGAAAGGATGGCAAAGCATAATAAAAAATAGGGAAATATGCAATTTATTTTAAAAAAAAGTATATCAATAAAGAAAGTTGATAAAGAATGAAAAAGCAACTGCATTACTTATCGATCGACCTCATCTATATATGTATATTTGAATGTAAACAACAGGCGAAAGATTTATAATATATATGCGTTTATATGTTTAAAGGGAGAGTGATGTTTTTTTTTTTTTTTTTTGTTTTTTTCATTTGGCTCAATTTCAATTCGTTATATGAGATGCCTGCTGTAATTTAATCGCACTGGCCAGTGACAACAAATGACAAAACTATTTGCTGATTAGTTGCAATGAATATATGGGGTGTGTCTCTTCTGTATGTCTGCTTGTTTACCCTTTTAGAGTTGTAATATTAAAAAGTGCTAAACTATGCCAGCCAGAATAGTATTATTTGCATTGAATATCGAACTTGATTGATATTTGTTTAATGCGTCTGTAGGAGACAACTCATTGATTTACTTGAGTGAATTATTATACCGCATATACGGCAGAGCACAGTAGGCAAACTTCCATTGGGACCAATTCCAATTCCCCACTAAAGTAACACATTTGCGTTACAGAAAACAACTTAACATAGGAGAGAGCGCATAGAGAACATAAAGTGACGAACATGAATGTAGGCAGATGAGGAATGAAATTTATAGAGAGCAGCAATAATTGTCAGTATATAGATTTACGAAGAAATATCAGAAAAAAAAAAACAAAAAATTTTTTTTTTTTTTTTTTTTTTGTTTATTGTCAATTAGGGTAACCTAGATTTGCCTGAGCATGGGTATGCGTGTCTAAGAGCATTATCAAGCGTAGGAACGCATTGATATGCAGGTAGACATACGCTTTGATGCTGCAATATGTTCATTTGGATTTTTGTTTTTCCTACTTCTTATTTTAATTTCATTTAGTAACTTTTTGCCACATGAACGACTTCGACAGCTGCTACTATCGACAATAATTTATGCATTTAATTGCTTTTAAGAGACTTATCGATTCACAATTTTCATACATTAGAGACGATAAATTAATCGAATACTTTAGCAATTGTCGTCTTGAAGAGAATTGCAGGGCTGGAAAACGATTACACGCAAAGATAGGAAAACAAAGCAATTTGTTTTTTTATTTTTTCGCCATTCTAACATAAAGTTTATAATTAATCTCAATTTAGGGACTACGAATCTATTGAAAAATTTTTGAAGATTATCTTTTGCTTAAAAACCTAAGCGGTTTGTTATACTTTGAATATTTTAATTTGCCCTAAGGGAAGCGATGTTGATTTATCGAAAAAGTCAAAACTTGCACTTAATTATATGTTTTTTCCTTTTTAGTTAAGACGCATGGCTATAGTCGGGCAAGGTCGATTGATTATTAAACCACGCAACTTCACTAATTTGCGTGACAATACAAAAAAAGAAAAAATCATAAATTGTTTTCATATAAAGGTAACTTTTTGCGAAAGAATCGTCTGATGTGATCCAAATTGAACAAACTTCATTTATTTGTTACGGATATGATTATTTTCCACCCATTTTCATGACAGCAAATTATAAAGTAAGGATTGACCTTTTTTAACAATCCCTATATATGTTTGAGTCTAAAAAATAGACCTTTGTGATCCAAATTTCCTACGATTAATCTTTAGGCAAATTTTCCATTCCGTATGTTTTGGGCTATATAAACTTAAAGAATGTAAAGTGGGTTAAAGGGTGAAGTATATTAATATAAGTTATACGAGTTATAACGTTTTCGAATTTTCGGCTTCTGTTTACTGGAAAGATCTTGGGAGCTTCTTGGGAATGACTGCCCTTATCACAGAAATTTTCATAAAATTTTTTATGGATTTTTTAATAAAAAAGTCTTCTATACGAAATTATGCTATTGTGGAATCACTTTCCTTCTCTTCGGCTCTTTTATGCAGAACATAAATTACGTGAGTTTCGGAGAAGGGAACCCATGTTTGTGGACATAGTAATACGAATGAAACCATTGTTCAAATAATGCAATCGCTGGTTAAAGCGGGGAGGGCGGAATACTCTTAGGCACATTTGCTGAGAGAGTTTTACTGTATGGGGTAGAATTTCCTGAAAACTCAGGGTATCATGACTTTTGCCCTTTTTCGTCCCGATAGCATAAGTTATAGTTTCATTTTATTGCAAAAAACCCGAAATATAACGAACCGAGTTGACCACCCCTTCCCCCGCCGTGGATATTTCACGTTACCGTGATGTTACTGGTTCGCTTATTCCATATAATAATTATTTTGATATTTGGACATCGAAACATATCCACTGTTTGTCACTCGTAGGAATTTAGCAGCACTGCGCTCAGAATTAAGAGCTCCCAGAAAAAACGTTTTTTTGCGACAGAGCTGCATCGGTTGCCATGTGAAAGCTGCTGATAGTAATGTCTTTGCAGAACATAATTTGCTTCACAAATTTCTATAAATGAAACCTACTTTTCTCTTCCTCTTACTACAACGATTGTGATGCAACGGTATACGAAGTTTGTGAGAACATATACAACACAAGTGTTCAGATGGACTTTGTTTTTATTATAGTGCTTAACGTACAAGTTACAAACTTTATAAATCTTTCAAAGATGCTATAGTAGATAGAGTCGGATGGCTTTTATAGTCCTTTCCCGTGTAAATAAATTCATATTTTGCAAATATCATTATATGATGAAAGTTTTTTCATTCCCAAAATTTCACGCCATAGTTCGCCAAGTACTTCAGCATATCAAATTCACGTGCTATGCCAGATGTGTCAATTTTTCGGATACCTTCACATATTTACAATTCCTACAAAAAGTAAACCTTTATATGGAACAACAGGTCTAACTGTTGACATCTTATAATCAAAAACAATCCGTAAGAGCATATAAAAATTAATTGCACCAAAGTTAAATTAAATAAATTGGTTTTTTGAACTCCAATTCGTACAAAGGTTCTCAAGAAAGGATCAAATCTATGGTGGAAATAGTTGAAGTACAATAATATTTTCGACAAGAAAATTAAGTTTACTAAATTTGATCTAAGTCAGTTTAGTTTTTTTTTTAGGTGCTCTCCCATAAAAGTATGCCTTCACCTAAATATATTTATACAATTTTTGATATTTTACTACGAAAAAAGACAAAAAAATGAAAGAGAAGTTTAAGTGATATATTGGTCGGCTTTGTCTGACTATCAATATATTTATTGGTTTTTAGTTACACATTCTTTACACCTTTTTGTGAAATTTCTAATAGTTGCAGCAAAAAATTATTTCAAGGCTAACCAATGAAATTATGTTAACTAAAATTATAGTTTGTAAACAATATAAAAGAGAAATTTAATTTTATTCTTTATAAATACATAAGCTATGAAAAGCAAATCAAATGGGATTAGTTTTGCATTGCTGAACTTAACGAACAATTAATTACAATATTTTAAGCCTTTTACCAATATAATCAACTGAATTAAAATATAGCATACTTAAGAGCTTAACATAAAATATGAATTTGTAACATGAACATACGGTTCGATGAGATCACAGAGAAAACAAAAACTCATTATTATTATATTTAATAAATCCTTATAAGTGCAAATAATAAAATCTTCGCCACCTGAAGCCCATCAGTGAAGTAAAAAACATAAACTGTTTCACAATCACTAAATGTAATGAGGTGTAAAAAATTAAAAAAAAAAAAAAAAAAAATATTGCGTAAGTGTATGTAAAATATTGAAAACTATTGAAACACGTTGACACGAAAACGGTGGCCAGAGAGAGAGAGAGAGAGAGAGAGAGAGACAATGAGAGAAAAGCAATTTATTAAGCGGAGAAAGGTAAGAAATTGACGGCAGTTATTATATTCCAATTAACATATAAACTGTAAACGATTTATTAAGCAATTGACTGTAAATAAATTGCTATTTAACCAATAACAACAACAGGAATAGTAGCGGCAACCGCAACGACAATATATAGCAACTTCAAAATGCGAAAGCCCTTTGGGGGAAAAACAACAACCGAAAGCACATATGCAACAAGTTTGTACGTTAATCCAAAGTATACGTTCGGACGGGAAGAGAACACGTTTGAGCTAGGGCGAAAAAATGGAGAAGGAGCGGAACCAGTTCCCATGCTTACAAACACACAAACAAACACACAAACAAACAAACAAACAAACAAATTAAACAGAGAGAGTTCATGTAACTTTTTTATATAAGTTATGCTATGTTTGTTTCTAATACATACGGAATAATATGTTGCAATGCAACCCGCATGACACCCTTTGCATGAAAACGAAATCTAAAATTAGCCTTTGAGGCATATATAACGAGCAAGCTGCATATAATCAAAGGGGTTAAAATTATTTCAAACGAGCATATGTGCGCATACGTATATATACACACATATATATATTCATTTACATAGAATATACATACATAAAATGCCTTTACAAATTTCATACTCACATACATTTTGTTAGGCTTTGGCCATGAAATTTAATTACCATCACTTGTTAACACTTGGCACCATGGGTGGAAATAGAGACTTTTTGAAATATCGTTCACTTTGTGTGCTGATCCCCAAACAAAGTGCACATAAGCAGCATGCCTCTATATGTTCTTATATTAACGTAAACAAGTGCTTACTTTAACTTTTATGCAAAATTGAACTTTGAATGGCATCTTAAACATTCCCAGTAGCCTGTCAGCATATGCACTAGCCATCCTTTCGGTTGCAATTGATGCCAACCATGGGCATCAAATATATACATACTTTAGCTTTATATATATACTTTAGCTTTATTTGATAACCAATGCGTGCACAACGAGCAGTAAAGTTAATAAAATCTCAGACAGTGACAGTCGCATGTGTAAAGAAGTAAAAAATTTTCCTAAAATTTTATTTGGGTAAAGCAAAATAAACTCTTATCGAGAACGAGCAAATAGTCTTAACCGGGGCCTTTGGGATGAAATTTTATGACAATTCTTCAAGCATATTTTGAGATAATAAAACGTATATCAAATAAATCTACATCAGTGTATTTGAGATAAATTCGATAAGCAACTTTTAACTCGGAGTTTCCTCTTCGTGATAATAGACCACTTTTAAATTTAATCGATAAAAACTAACTTTAGTTAATAATATTTTTTTTTCTTTTTTCAAAAGTTTTAACGAACTGTGAAAATCTTCATGAAGAATAATTATTCCTTCAATTTTCAAAGTCACTCACTTGTAATGCCGACATTACTTAATAATAACTCTTTTCCCTCTTCCTTTTTGGCCATGTAAATCTCGTAGTTCTATTTCATTGAAAGAGTTATGTTAGTATTTAAAACATGATTTTGTTGAAGTAAAATAATAGCACACCTGTCACAGAAGAAATTTTGAAAAGCTTTAGAATTATATCAGGGAAGTAGCGTAGAATTAGCCATCTCCTACGTTTCGTAGACGATTTGCAAAAATTTTTTATCCTAATGGAAGACCGCTTTTGTACACTTATTGAGTCCTAAATATGCAGGACATCACTTAATAAGTTTGTATGGGTGTAAGAAAAGATCCTGATTTCATGGGCAGTGGGCAGCGTCACTAAACCAATTGCGCTATCTAAGCATTACATGGACGTTATCAATAACGGCGCGACATCTATGTGTCATCTTAAAAACTCCTTGAGTGATGTGCTACGTGTGCTAAATGTATTCAGACTTTTTAAATACTCTCTTAATTACTCTTTTACTCTCTACAATTTATTATTATTATTATAATTATAAATTTAGCCAGAGAATAAATTCTAAGACTAAAGTCTTAAAGCACTAGCATCTAAGGCTTTCGGCTTTATTAAAAACTCTACCGCGTTTAAGATTTGGACCCACGACCATTGAGTTGCTAGTCAAGACTCTTGCCTACTCGGCCACTCAGGCGGATCTATAATTTATAATTCTGCTCCATTGAGAAGAAAAAAATTCTGCAGTTAAATATTTGAATCGTGTTAACGTATTAGAACTGAGGCAGGTTACAAACAATCAAATTACCGTCACATCTCATTAGGCTTCGCATAAGACCTCTGCTTTATAGATAAAGAATACCTCCGTAGATTTATAAAAAAAACTTGTTTAGGATTTAGTAGCGTTTGACGCGACCATTTCGCTTCCCATCTACGCTCAGAAAGCATGTTCACTATATACTGAAAATAAATTGTTTTTATATTCTACATCACTTATGGTACAAGAATGTATTAAGTTGGTGCGGGCATATGCAACACCCAGCGGTACTTAAGATAAACTCCGCTTTTATATTACGAAGCAATTCAGAATCACTTTTTGCATCGATCTAAGCTTGTCGGTCCGTCTGTCCGCCCATTTTTCTTGTTTCCTTATCTTCAACCTTTAGCTCACAATTTTTGGAATGTTGGAATTAAATTTGAGATTAGAAAATCGGACTTCTTTTTCGATCACTTCCAATATAAAACCTTCTTTTGGAAAGTGGTTATATAAATAACTGCATTTATCGAAATTGTACAGGGTATTTAATTGTGGGCCATTTGGACTGAGAGAAAAATTTAAACTTTTTTTTAACAAAAAATATTATATGGAAGCCGAGGGTACTATGTTCTTGTTACCGTGAACTTCAATTAGTGTTTCTCTGCCTATTTAATACATTTTTTTTTTTTTTTTCATTTATTTACTTATTTATTTGCAAATGTAGAGTCCTAGGCCAATGTGCAATTTTTAAATTCTTTACTAAACTATATTTAAGGAATATATTATATAATAACTCCTTAAAGTATACTTCAATTACATTTCATTTTATCAATTTTATTGAATCATTTCCTTATTGATGTTGTTTAACTTAAATACCAATTTTCTTGATAATACAATCATTTAGAAGAAAAAGAAGAAATAAGCAAATATGCAACAAAACATTGGAGTTTCGTTTAAGCTTCCATTCCCTTCGGTGTTTAAAATTTGTATATCAAGTTACATGAGTATACATTTTTAAGTATGTATGTATGTATGTATATATGTGTGCATATATGTATGTATTTATTTATGCTTGTATGTATGTATGTATGCATGTATGTATGTATGTATGTGTATATATGTGTATGTATATATATATATTAAGCTAGACTAATTTGCATATTTTGATAAAATTTATAAAGTTTTTATAACAAATTTACTCTTCATGTTTTAACATAAAGGCGAAAGTTAGAGAGAAAAAAAGAAGATTAAAACAGGTAGAAACAACGCTTAAAAAAAGAACAAGAAATTTTAAAAATGTAGAATTATTATTTAAGCGGATACAAGTGTAATATATGTTTTTAAATTGCCTTCTAATTTAGGGGAAAGACTTATCTCTTCAAGTAGATAATCGAGTACATCCGAACTATAATGATTTGAAAGTAATTAAGTTTACAAACAAGTCTTCGTCCCTAAAAGCATCTTAGTTAATGTTTATTCAGATTTAATGATGCCGATTTGGCCCCACTTAATTTCTAAAAGGCATAAGCCTTCTGAGGATATGATACACGTGGATGTAGTTCATTTTTTTATATATTGCTTTTTCAATGTGTATCGCCTACTATTCGATCATGGAACAGACGACGCATGCAGTTTACCGATTACGTTGAACAATTAATTACCGATTACATTTAAAGACAATGCATAAAGATAATGCATAACCTTCCCGCTTATTGCTGACAAAATCATCAAATGCCGAGTAAAAATACCGACTTTGTCACAGATGTCTTTGTTCGTATAACGTGGGTACACACCTCGTTTGGTGCCCGATGACACATGGGTTAATTTTGTGTAACCGGTGACCGGCTTTGTCACAATTAAATACCTCTGTGATCGGTTTCTGACGTATATTGTGCAAAGGCTAAAATGTGAGCGAACTGAAAATTTCGCTAAGAAACGAAGCCAATGTAAAAAGAAAAGAGCTTTGCTGACGTTTTTGTTTTTGCATGAAAGGAATGGTCATAGAATAATAATACTAGGAAAAGAAATATAAGGGGAAAATGATAAAATCGGCAACATCGGAGCCCTTCTTATGAAACACGCCTAATTAAAGGAGCTTTGCGACCTACGTCTATTTTTAAAAAAAATACCACTTCTACCGTACTCCCATATCTGTATATAGGATTTTTTAGGGATGTTGATTTTTGTATAATTGGCAAGTGTCTGAAAGAAACGATCGATTTTCGACTTAAAAAAGAAATGCCCTTTGTTAATAAAAAATGCTTAAGTTGATCAAAAAAATCCTATGTGTTTCGGTAAGAATGTTGCTCTAAAGACACTGCAAAAAACTTTCTTCGTTTTCGTAGGCTCCCGCACGATTATGTTAAAAAATGTACATTTTTGATCATTCCAAATTCTTTCAGGTTCACAGTTACCTTGCTATATAATTCGTGACTCTTCGAGAATCCATTCATTTATGGTAATAAAAAAGATTGATACTGTTTCTCATAATTTGAAAATTTACTTAAACGATGCTTAGGTTTAACTGTAAAGGAAAATATATATATAAGTGCTTTATATATTTTCTTACTAAAATATTGAAAACCGTTTCTCGTTTCCATAATAGGCCATCCAAAAACATGAGCAGGGATAATCCACGTTTAGGAAGGTTAATCTTCTGTTTAAGGATCGTATTATTTTTTATTAAACTTCCCCGAAAAGTATTAAAACTGTAGCTTTCTTGCGATGTGAAGGCTTAGTTTTCATGCGAATCGTTTAGTAAGTGATGTGACTGCCTGGTACCTATTTGCTACAACTTGTTTTTGTGGCAAATTATTAACATAACATATTAAAAATTGTATCCCTTTGCCATGTAAAGGTCTACATTATATGGTAGGTTGTTTAAAAAATTGCTATACCCGATCCAAATTTGATATGATGTTATTCAGCGAATTTGTTTTGAAAATTATAATTTTTTTTTGAATAATGGGTCTTGCAAAATATGTGGGGGAGTGGTCGTAAAATGTGTCCTATCGAGAGTGTTTTCAATAAGTTCCATAGTTGGGGCAACATAGCAAATTTTCTCAAAGTTTTCGGAAGGTAGCGACCTATAGGTTGAATAGGTATTAACAAAACAAGTGATTTAATTTAAACCGGTTTAGGAAATGATTCCGGATTTGACATAATGTAGCCCAAAACTTAACATACTCCGTCTTTACTTTAAAGAAAATGCTGTTTTCCTTAAATAGAACCAGGTAAGGAAATTATATTCGAGAGAGAGTGTTTATAACAGACATCATGGGACAGATGGACGGATGGACTGTCACTGATTCATAATTTGATTTGAAGCTTGCAAACGTCTTGATAAAACGAATAAATATACCGCTCGTATTTCGGTTAAGAGTATAAAAAAAATAATAATAAAATTCACTAAATAAATTATTAATAAAAATATTTATTCATTTATTTTTTTTATCTAATAAATTTTTAATAAGATTTAATAAGTTTTCTCTCTTTCATTCCAGTTTTCGTCCTATGAGTTATTTCATTGTTGACGAAAACATGATAAAAAAAAAAAGAAGAAGAATATGAAAGAAAAAATTTTAATGTACATGAAAACTACTTTTTCAAATTGTTTATGTATTGTTTGCAGGGTTTTACTACGCAAAATACTCAGCTTGAATGCAGAACAACAAATTATACGTTTTTTGAATATAAAGCTCAAGAGGTAATGATCACCGACCCTTTGTTTGGAAAGTTTGATTTAAAAAAGTGCACGTTCGCTGGCCCTAGAAATAGACAAATTTTAATTCAACGAAAAATTTCGCAACGGTTACCTAGGTCATATAAAAATTACGTATATCACTTGTAACTCTACGCCAAAAAAAAAAAAAAAATGTTTTCGAAAAGCCTGCTCTCTCTTCTTGCTGTCCTATATATTTGCTTAGTATTGATTTAAATTCGTTATTAATAACAGATAATAGATGCTAACCCTTTCGAAGTAGTAGCATAGGGCACTTTTAATTTTACCCATTTCACAATAAATTTATATAAATGCTTTAACTAAGAAGCCCTTGACCACATCAAAAAAAGCGGGTTGAAAATTTGTTTAAGGGTTTTGATGATAAACTAAACTAAACACATGTCACATATTACACAGCAAACCGTCAAGCCATTCATTTAGTAAATTAAAATATCACATAACACATGCTCACGAATCTAATTTATAATTTCACTCACATGCGGTATTCTGTCTATAATGAAAATGGAAATGTTTTTTGCATTTTTTAAACTTTTAAACGCAGAGGTATGCTCGGACGCATAGCTGCTATATATATATATATATATAGGTGTGGAAATTTTAAATCAACACATGCACTCAAATAAATAAATTAACAGATCTATTTGTCAAAGTAAAGTTTTTTAAATAAACACATTGTGCCAGTAGTTGTGTGTGTGCTAATGATGAATTTTCGATTTTTTTTTTCAAATGAATGACATTTTTTCGAAAGTTACTTCCTATTCGAAAACCTTAATTTGAAATACAATTTAACAAATTTTCACAATACGCGTTCAATAATCGGACATGCACACCCTTACCAGATTATTAGGTGTTACCCCAACGATGTTGTCATTATCATATCCATCATTAGTGTGTTGCTTGCTTGGCATCCGACGACGATAATAACATTATCGAGTTTTATGGTTTATGGTCGAGTGATCGAATTGAAAGGAAATTAAATTCTTATCAAGAGCAAATGCATTTCGTGCGAGCAATAACCAACCAACCACCGCCGCTATCATCATCACTCAATAAGAGCAATTGAATTATCATCGTCATTAACATCGTATCATCATCTGCATACGTTACATGAATTTTTGGGAAGAGCAAGAAAGAATATTTTCCCATATGTTGTCAATGGAAAAGAGGATTTTTTTCCCTTTTTTTTCTTCAGAGATATGATTTAAGCAGAATTATTAAAGAAGAAAAAAAAAAGTGAGAAATTGATTTTCGCTTTAGGGGGAAGCTTTGATATCCATCAGCCCAATTCAGCATAAAACAATTGCAAGGAGTTTGGTTAATTGGGGGCGGATTATCTAGGATTTTAATAACTTAATTATTGAATGCTGTATGAAGATGTTACTGACAGGGATGGTCTTCAAAATTTCCAAGTAACGGCCATATTCGAACTTTGTGGCCGGTCACCAGTCGTAGGAGAAGAGAATGTCTCTTCTTGGCTTTATTTTTATTTTTATTTTTTTTTTTGTGACGTTTTATCGAATTTGATGTTCCGCAATTTTCTTATTTATTACGTCTCAGCATACAACGGTGAGTATGTGAAATGGTTTCTGTGTGTTGACTGTTGCCTCTTCGGCATAATGAAGAATAGACAATTAAGGTTTGCTTTTAATTCGACTTGTTCAATTAATTGTTCAGTTGTTTCCCCCCTTTTGATTTTTTATTTTTTTTATTCCACATCGGAACCTTTGGTTTAATAAATGTTGATATTTCGTTGTCGCTCATACGCTCCAACGTGACGTACTTGTTTTCCAACTTTATATCGTAACCACAGCATGCCATATTAGGTTTGTCAAATGCATGTAACGTACAGAAGTACACATCGTTGTTCTCATAAATTTTAACCATTTTGATGAATGAAGATAAAAACTTAAATTTGAAATGATTGTAAAAACTTAATACGGTTTTTTGATTTGTAAGCGATTCAGGGTAAAATAATGCACATTTGCTAACATGTGGAAGATCGAAGTTTTAGCTATTAAGGGGATTGTAAATATGGGCATTCTGAAAGTAATGCAAGTCTATCTTATGTTGAAATTGTGGCCTTACATGCACAGTCATCACGATTTATAAAGGATGCACAGCACATCACTCAATAAGTCTCCAATCTGTATTGTCGTTTTTTGCAATTTCGCTGTTCAAACACACTTATAATGTCACATAAGAGTCATTAACGATTCTTTCGTTTTTTTTTCCAAATAGTCGATGGTATATTGTACCATGCGCATCCTAAAACGTGAACGCCCTAATTTTTCCAGGTAATGGTTTCGCCAATGGTTGCTCATTCAGTTAATTACCCACTTAACTGCGGGTTACAGTGATCTTTTCATGTTTCATCCATTGTCATATAGAGCAGAAAACATTTATTTTGCCTAAACGGCTCGAACAAGTTGTTATTTTTGGTAGAAAGTTGACAAATGGGAGAGCGACTTCGAGCAGGCCTTTCTCATACATAAATGCAAAGCAGCTGATGATATCTGTAGAATGTCTGCTATGTAACGTAACTTTACTTTTCGATTTCGTTTTTGTTATGTTGTTTTAAATAACTCGGGCGACCAGAGCGTTCAACATCATCGGTGTGAATGTGACTTTGTTGAAAATTAGCAAATCACCCATAAATTTATTTTTTCGACAATCAGGAGCCGCCGTAATATATTTGAAGACAATAATGATCGTTAACTGTATTTTTTCCATCAAAAAGCAACCTTCAATCACCAAATGAAATACATTGTTTTGCACTCCCTCAAAAATAAATAAAAGTAGCGTGACTAAAACCACTGTAACCTGCGAGCTTAGTGTCAGAATGTCAACAAATTTGAACAGGTATCGTTTGAAGTTAGGTAGTAACCAGAAATCATTTGGCTCCCTCAACAGTTTTGCAATATATACATTTCGGGTCAGAGAGTTATTGAGAGATGTGCTAAGATGTTATCCAAAATATCGATCGAGCACCATGTGAAACTTAAACTTCTACTACTATTATAATGAGGAAGACCAACTAATTTCCTTTCTTTGACTATTACAACCGACAAATACAAGGACATGACACACAAATCTTCCGATCACGTGTATTTTAAAATGTTAAAATAAAAATTTTAAAACATAAAGCTGAAGAGCATTTTATTCTTGTTTCATTAACGTTGAAAGTGACGCAAAGGCTATTTAAGTAAACATTGTTAGATAATAAACTTACGTTATCTGATATCAGAAAGTATAAAAAATGTGTCTATTAATGCTTATCATCGTTTTAAAATTTATTGAAATGCGAACCTTTTAAATATCTCGCAAAGCCAAAAAAATGGCTTCCCCCACTCATATATTCTAATCTCTACTAAAAAGTTGCACGTAAGAGTACAATAAATTATGCATATACGAGATGTTAAGTAATTATATGAAAAATGATTTGAAATATATGCGATATACTGTTGATATAGCAAATAAATTGATTTCAAATTTTTCAATAATTGATTAAGCATTTTTTCTCTGTAAAAACCTAAAGGCAACAATTCATATACATATTTTTTATTAATATATACCTTTAGTGATAAGTGCATGCTCAGCTCTGTGTCTGTTTTGTCGAACAGCTGTGTTTTGTGGTATCTGAATAAGAGGTTGTATTAAAAACGGACAAAAGGATTACCCAAGTTGCTGTCTGATGAGCAAAATTAAAAAGAAAGTTGGTAAGGTTCAGGCATCATTTGGGATAAACCGCCCTGCGACATGATTTCGTGAACAATCCGCTAATTGCCAATAATAAGTGTGTCTATTTCGTAGACCACTGTAAATTTAAACAAACTGATCTATTCTTAACTTTCATATTAAAAAGATTTGAGGAGATGAAGAAACAAATGAAAAGAGATGTTCCTTGCAAAAACATTCGTCATTCAATGTGAATATGGCTACCGCAGAGCCAAGTGGTTGAGAAGTATGTCTACGAATTCGGCATAAACGGATTCAATCTTCAGAAGAGTTTTATCACGATTGGTATGTGGTCGTATCGTGGTCGTGGTACTACTAATACTAAGCCGGTAAAGGCATGGCTTTTAACTACCTATCGCGCATCCAGATAGCGGCCACTCCGTAACTCTCTGTTCTACTGTTCTACTCTACTCTACTTTCTTCATAGACGGCATACCTCGATGAATCACTCACATATAATAGTAAGAAAAAAAAATTCTCTCAAAAATTTTCGAAAGGAGATAAGGAGACAAATACCACATGTATAAGTTTTCTTTTTGGGTTCTTTGTCGCATATCAGCAGCAAAATTATTACATCCATGCTCTTCGCTATTTTCACTATAACCAGTCACTCAGGGCATGTCAGATAGAAAAAAGCAAGAAAAGAAAAAGAGATAGAGAGCAGTGCTCGCAGCCTAGTGGGTGTGTGAAATCAGTAAATATCATGCTCTCTTAAGTGGCTTCAAATACTTCTCTCAGTTCTTTCTTATATGATCATTTCTAGCTCTATTGAATATGATGAAGATGGCGGTAATAAACTCACAAAGCATCATTCAACAGAAGCCTTCACTAGAATTTCATAGAGAAATATTTCAAAAATATCCGCACCCTATCATTCTTCGTCACTTTTCTTCAATTTGCCCTTCTAGTCTTAAACAATTCAGATGAGTAGAAATTTCATTCGCCTGTAAGCGCAAAATGTATTCCTGGACCAACGTTCTCAATAGGTATGAATGGCATATCAATAATTACTAACAAAAGAAGATAATACTCCTTTGACAATTATCGCTTGACTGACTAACTTGACTAATTTAGATTTTAATAGGAAACATTACACAAAAGTTAAGTTACATTACATACATATGTTTACTAAAGTATCATAACATTCTTACAGTTGCAAGCTGGCAGCTAAATCCAATAAATCACTAGTTTTGTTTGCAAGCAATGTGAACATGCATGAGTAAATTGTCTATATGTGATGATGCAATTTATTCGATTGCCTTACAGGTAATATTTCAAATAGTTATTCGTGGCATGTCTGAGCAAGATTTTCAATTTAGTTTCAATCGCTTTCATATGCAGTGAATCATTATAAATATATAATTACTTTTAACAAGAACTTTTAATATATTACGCATACATCAGCAACAGATATTAAAATATCAAATCCATAGCACAAGCAGAGAAGTAACATGGCATGCGTTTGAAACATGTGAAAATATTTCGTTTAGTTATTTAAATTAAATTTTTCATTTTTTCCTTTTCTTTTCAAATTTTTACTATCGTCATGACAGACAATTTTTATTCAAAAAAACAAAAAAAAGGAAAATTCATATATATACGTATATACATATAAATCTCCACGTATAAAAAGGTATTCATTTTAAATTTTAATCAAAATTGTTTTGAACACAAAAAACTCTATTTAAACTGTTTAAAAAAAAAAAAAATCTCTAAACTACCTTTAGGGTTTCAATTCAGGGATAATTCACTGCATGTTTTTTACAACCATATATTAAATAGATTTTTAAGATCGTTGTCATAATCAGGTATATTAGATTTCTACTTCAATTTGTGAGATGCTTGAAAACGCAGACGATTCTGTGTCTATTTAGGTTCGTTTACCCATCTGCGTTCTGTCTGTCTGCAGTTTAAATGTTGATGATAAGCGAACTGACGCTTGGTAAAATGTTTTAAATTAATGGCTTTCGAGACAAATAAAACTTAACACAATGTCGCAAGGCATTCTTTTAAGCTTTAGTACAAGAGTGGGCGCAGTTAATCCACAGAACTCGCCATCATCAGCATAAATTAAATTAGCAAATATTATCAGACATTAGTTTTGAAAAAATACTCCACGGAAAAAAACCAAAAGTGCTTACAAAAAACTCCCGATCGACAAACTGACACCCATGCTTCTGATAAAATATTTGCAAAGCTTGAGTTTTTTTATTTTTTAATATGACTATCACTCAGGAGGACATCCCGCATACTTGGTGATGCCTAGAACGAAACAAAGAGGTGAGGTGAATTACCAAACAGCTTTCTGTTTACCTACGACCAACTATGGCCAAACCGCACTGGCATATGAATCCTTGAACACGGATTTGGTAGTCGCGACTCTTGTTTAATCGGCTATGCTTTGAGCTACTGATCGTCAAGTATTCAACCCAAAAAAAGTACATACAAAATTTGTTTATTAAGTAACTATATAAAATTGTTATCTAAAAGAAAGGAGAAAATGTAAATAATGTAAGCAATTACGTAGAGCTTTCAAAATTCGCAAGTACGAGTAAGCGCTGAGATCTGCACCATTTTATGTCCACCACCGAAGGATATAGTCTTTTAGTATAGTCTTTTTGTGATAACGTTTGCAATACTCATATATGTTTGTAACGTTTACATTACAGAGAAAGTGTGTATATCTCGTTCTAAATTCTGTGTCGGCGTAAGCAAGTTGTTTTGTCCGCCTGCATAACATCTGGAGTAAGCCTTCGCTTGGTCGAGCAAATGGAGATATCAGCTTTGAATTTGGCAGAGAAATTGAAAGCCTTTGTAGATTTTGTTCGTATTGAAAATGGGGCAAATTAGTCAAAAGACACACCTACACAGCAAAACGTGAGCAAAGGATATCTTTATTTTTAAAATAAAAAATATTGGGTTCTTACCTATTTCTTACAAGCTACAACGGATACAAATATCAGAATTTCCAAAAATGTTCTAGAGATAAATCTGAGGTACTTGGGCAAAAATCGAAAAGTTGAGCAGTCAGTATCATATAGTATAGAAATTTCATTTTTCTCCAAATAAAAGTGATGGGTATACAAGATTCGAGCCCAGCCGAACGCAAATGTATTGTTCTTATTCACGTCTACCCATCGTTAAGGGCTAGAGAAATCTCATTTCATTTACTTATTTCTTTCTTGAACAAAGACAGAGGGTATAGCAAAATATGGCAAAGCCGAATACGATTTTCTTGCTAGCTGCAGTGTAACCTTAAATGAGAACACGTTTATTTTCGAAAAAAAAAACAAAAATTTGATTGTTTTGCTTATTACTTACGAGTAGAACAATAAAAATTTGTGCAGAGGTGGGTAAAGGACATTGGGCCACAGCTGAATATAATTCTCTTACTTGTTACTCTTAATTCTACAATGACTATATTTCTTAGAATCAATTTTTGGATCGACATCTATTTAAAAGTGAAAAAGGTCACGAAGACAATATTTAAAGACACCCGCCGACTGTCTTAATGTGTGTAAATTTCTCGAAGTAACAAGAAGATTAAAAGAATCTGTTTGCTTGCATCCTAGCGTAGTGAATGCACGTAGTAATATTAAAAAAAAACATTACAGCCTACCTTCAGGATTCCAATTAAAAAAAAATTCATTGCCTATTTTTGTAAACGATTTTAAATGGCTATATATATATATATGTATATATGTATATATTTTTTTTTTTTTTTTTTTGCTTTAATCTATTAAATGCAGTATTTATGGCTTAGAAACTTTGGGTTCTTTACATTTTATTGACTTATATGTTTTACCATAAAATTACACACGCTTGTGTAAATACTGCAATAAAAACAATTTCTAAGAATCGTTTTGCTTGTAATTGCGTTCACAGAAAACTGGGTCAATACATCTATAGTTAATTAATAAGGGGCAAAGAAGAGTTTAATGCATTATGGACACAAAGAAAGTGTGAGAAGGAGAGAATGAAGAAGAAAGAAATCCTCATTAATTATTTAAACCAAATGAAAAATGCACAAACCTGTAGAAAAGACCACAAATTAAGCGTATGCTTGAAGCTTAATAACTGAAATGAAAAAAACAGCAACGACAACAACAGCAATATTTTAAAGGTAATTAATGATGCGGAAAGTGACAGTACCAAAGGTAATTAAAACACATAGGGAGAAAAAAAATGCTTTTTTTTTTTTTGGAGAATCTTTGAAAATTTGTATGAATATAATGCTTCTTGCTGGGGACGTACTAAATATAGATGGCGTCTTGTTTTCATTTTGTCTATCTGACTGTCTCTCTCTCTCTCTCTCTCTCTCTCTCTCTCTCTCCCTCTCTCTCTCTCTTTGGCTTATTAAGTTAAAATGCTGAAAACCCTAAGTGATTTACCTGCGGTTACGGAAGTCGAAGCGAATGCAAGAGGGGCCACTGAACGAAGATATAAAAAGCAAGGAAAGAAAATTTGCAAAATAAAAAGAAATCATTAGAGAAACAAAAAAATCTCATGTGAAAACGTAAACGATAGCTTGCTAACCTTAGACTAGTACCTGCCAACAATATATTTCATGTAAGGCGCTCCAAAATGGAAAAAGAAAAATAACTAAGAAAGGAAATAATCACAAATACAATAGAGGAGAATCAAGTGAAATTTGACAGCATTTAGGGAAATCGAAAGAGATAGAAAATGAAATCCATATATACAAAGAATACTAACACATGTACATATGCCAATTACGCACACACTAGGAAATACATAAAAACGTAAAAATAAAAGGACGGCAGTAACGTTTGAATCAAAATTTATATGTTTAGTGTAACCGCATATGCCACCGTATGAACATACGTACATGCTACACAGACAGATGGCTATAGACCAAGTAAATGGTATAAATAAAAAAAATGTAGTTACGGTTTGTTTATAGAAGGTTATATTCGCTTGTAAGCGAAGCCTGGATACCCATCAGCTCGAGGGGAGAGCTAAACATCCGAGTTTCTTATTCATAATAGCTCTGCGAGCTGATCAGCCGAAACGATTCTTGTAATGATTATTTAAACACACACACATTGTGCTCAATTTTAAAAAGCATATTCTGCGTAGTATACAATATTTCCAAGGTTTTGCACTCTTTCACTTTACCGTAGGTATGTTTGTAGTTTGAACTTTGGGACATGCATCTTACGCTAACAATTCTTGCTAAATTGTGATTTCACAAATAGCAAACGCAATTAGGCGCATGGACAAAAGGTCGAATATGAATCGGTTCCGAACCTGAACCTACAGCGAGGGAATCAGATGCACAATGCAGGAGTTATTTTGTTTTCTTCCTTATGTTTTTTCTTAAACAACACTAATGAAAATTCTTTTAATGGAAATGCATAAAGTAAACAGTAGAAAGCATAGTAATAAAGGATAACATTGCAGTAAACTATCTTTAATGCTGGAAATTGATGGTAGTTAAAATGACAACATCCTGGGACGACAACAGAAACACTAAACTTAAAAGCAGGAAAACTATAGTTAAGAAAGAAAATAACGAGAAAAATCAAAAAACAAGAAAATCTAAAGCAAATCACACAACCAAGCAAGAAAAACAATGTAACAAGGTTTACTATTTAGACGGTTGTAAAAGAAAAAATAAAGAAGAACGAAAGAAAGTCGAGAACATAGACAATTTGAGCATAAACTTGTTTAATGTCCACTAACAACATAGCAACAACAACAACAACAAGATAACACAAATGCAATAAAGCTAACACTCTTAACTATAAACCTCATCCTGGATGCCCTCTTTTGTTCGATCAAATCAATAAAGTGTTTGTAAATTGGAAATCGTAAATCATTTACATTGCCATGAATAAGGAAATTGCTCTGCTTTTTCATACAATCATTACTGGTGTGATTTAAAGAAGATTGTAGGAGTTTTTTTTTCTTTTTATTTTGTACTTCACTTTTCTCTTCATTTTCGTTCATATTAAAGCGATAGCAAATTTATTGTTTCCAGTTTTAGTGAAGGGGTGATTTTTCCTCCTACTTCTAGAAAAATTTAATTAAGTTTTGTTGTAGACCCACGCTCAAAAGTAGGCAACAATTTCTATTTAAATTCTTAGTCTTCCTTTTCAGCAACTTTTTCATTAAAAAGATGATCAGGTTTTTTACTCCTCTAGGCTATAAATAGCTATCTTAAAGGAAGTTATTTAAAGAACGTCTTTACAGCCATATCCGCCGGAAAAAAGCGCAACAACGTCTAGTTTTGTAATAAATGCCGATTTGCTCGAAAACTTTTCGCGATTGAAAATATTGTTATTGTGCCCTATATCACTTGGGGTACAATGGCAAAGTAAGTTTGTGCAGATGTATACAATTCCCAGCAGGATTTAAGATAGTTCCGATCAGTTCACGATCACTTCCTCAATCGATTTAGGCTTGTCCGTCCGTCTTTCCCTACTTTGCGTTCAAGATATAGCGCGCCATTTTTGAGATATTTTGATCAAATTTGGTACTCTGACGTGTTCTAGCCCAAAGATGATCGCTATCGAAAATGGTTTAGACCACTTCCAAAATAAAGTCTTATTTTGAAAAGTCCTTATATAAATAACTGTATTAAGCGCAGTGGTGTTGGGTATTTAACACTGGGTCGCGTTGCAATATAGTGCTTTTACTTGCTCTTCAAATCGTTTAGCTTCAAATGATGACTTCCCAAAAATTCTAAAATTTTCTTCGAAAATCTTTGTTAATGCAAAGTTTCAAAAAATCGCAACGACGTCATAATATCGGAATAATTTTCACTGAAGCATCTTGCCAAGATTGGCGACCATGTAATTATTAAAGGTAGGACCTAGCAAGTACAGAGGAAGCGGTCGAGACTTCAAATTTCAAGTTATGATATCCTTATGTCAGTAACACGTTAATATTCTCATTCCACCATGAGCAAACACCGATACTCGTTCGAAAAAAAGCTTTTATGCATTGCCTTTTGAAGACTGTAGGCAACTTCACTTTCCGTTTTTTTGTTTTCTAATGCGTTTACGAACATGTCTTAAGTCAGAAGACAAATCACAGAAACTGAATTTAAGAGATATTATTCTTTATGGCGAAGCAGTGTTCAAGCAATACGTGAGATTCGAAATATTCTTTCATTTTGAAAATAACAAAGGCTTCATCAAACGAAACCCTTGCCAGACGGCGTTTGAACATGGTCATTATCTAAAGCTCACATAATCTTTTATGTGTCTGTCAATATTGCGTTAACTAAAAGTCATCAAAATTTTCTAAAGCGTCCTTTACTTTTTTAGCCATTAAATAATTGGAAAGGGGACAAGACAAATTGGCGTCGTTTTTGTTTGTAGTAGGTGTAATTGAATTCGAATTTGATATCATAAACTTAAAAAAGAATTATGAAAATATTATTACTCGAAATATATTTTAATGAAGTTATTTTAATTTTTATTTTAATTCTTTTTTCTCTGACATTTAATATCAGTGTGAAAGCAATTACTATCTGCTTCCATTTACCCAATTTGTATAATATGTTATTGTATGATAAAGTTGTAAAGTATTTTTTGCTAATTGAAAAAGCAGAATCATATTCGCATAAAAAGCTATTTACAGAAAGCCATAATTTTTATTAAATTCGCACAATATTACTACAAAGCTACTTACACGCACAAGCAAATATAATGAATTTTATGCGTTTTATTCATTTAAAAATGATATAGATCTTAAAACAGCTGTCACTTGGGTCGGTAAATTCATTTCGTTAATTCAGGAGTGACATTTATCAACAGGCTTCTGCTATCAAAAGTTGCATCTACATATATGCATAGTGTGGTTTAACTTGACGATATGAGACCAAACAATAGTTATACTTTGAGTCAGTCACATTAAATCGGTTAATGTGCTCTTTAAGGAAAAAAGCAGCAAAAAAAAAAAAACATTCACAGCGTCGCATTATTTTCAGTCACTCTGTTTGAGGTTAAGTACCGTTGCTTCTTATTTTAGATTTTGTTGATGTTTCTGCTTGTCAAACCTACCTGGTAACCGTGAAATACTTCCAGCTTTATTAACTTTAAGAAATTCTCGAAAGTGCTGACTAAAATTCGTCAAGCTGGACACTTGAACCGATCATTGCACTTGCCGCGACAAGCGAACGAATAACTTAGTACTTTATGTAAGTAACAATTCAGATTGATCTTACTACATACTTCCCTACATTTTCTTCCATCAAGTTTTTCGTGACTAGTGCAGTGTCGCGGTCACTTGGTGCAACAGAGCGGCTAGTGTCGCCTACACAGGGTGTTCATCTGTTGGTTTACAGCGGCTGGAGGCGACTTTATACGGCAGCAATTTCCAGCAACAATGCAGTTTGGGGGGACTTTGCATACATATATTGATAGCGAAGAATGGTACTGGTGTGCCATCGCGAATGGGTTAAAGCACAAAAACCAAAGTGTAAAGAGAATTTTCCCGCAAGATTGTTGGTACCGATGCTAACGGCTTGCCGAGTTTCCAGAAATTGCGCACTATTCCAACCAATTCCTGGCGAATTTGAAAGATTTTATTGTCAGGGGAATCTGTTAAGGCTTCAAAATATGTTAGCCAGCTGGCGAGAAAGTTGAGTTATTACAAAACCAATTAAGCCCTTAATGAAAAACTGAAATTGTTACATAGTCGCAGATGTTTCGTAATATCTGGCAAAACAATTGAAGTACAAATCCGAAATGAAGGAAAGATTCAAGTCGCTTTTGAAATACAAAAGCTTCGGCCTAAACTGTGCGCAGTTCTTTATGATTTTAAATTCAAAACAAGAGGATTTTAACAAAAGCTTGTTGGGAAAAAGTTGGCATTAATTAAGGCAATTGCAAAATTTATGTACGTAGGCAGGCATGCAGTCAGGCAGGCAGGCAGGCAGGCAGACAGATAGATAGACAGGCCCTAAATGAAATGGATCAAACTTGCAACTGGGAATTCATTATGCACTTATCGCATATGTTATACATAGATGAGCTCTTTATGCAATAAACTCTACCGACAGTTGAATAAATGAAACAATGAGATATAAGCCAACCAATATATGGTATGTATGTACGCGCAGAAAAATTTATAGTACATTGTAAAAATTAACCGTATAAACGTACACACTTATATCAATATACAAAGAAGAACACGCACATGCCTTTTGTTAGCCTTGCAAGCGTATGAATAAAACGTACTACATATATGAATGAACTTAGCGTCGATATGCACGCTTTACATTTAATATTACAAAGAGAGCGACCGTAATATTTACAAAGCATGATATACTGTATTTTATACAAATGAAATTGTTAAATTTATTACACTTATAATGCACAAGTGACTTATTAACATTTTCTCATATCTGCTTATATATATATATATATACATATATGTGTATATGTTTATATCTATGTATATGTATATATATACATATTTTCGAATACGTATATGAGAGCGTGTGCAACTGAGTGTCGGTTTTAAAAATTAATTTGTCGTTTCTCTTGCTAAAGTTATATTATGGAGAAAATTACAGAATTTTTTTGATGAATTGATATCATCATCACTATATGCATATATACGTATAAATATGTATATATATATATATATATATATATATGCAAATGTATATTATATACGTTGTGTTCTTCACAAGGATATAATGACTCTTGTTGTGGCTGACGCGTACTATATTGGTAAGCAGAAAAAATATGAATACTTGATGTCATGACTACAATCATTTTAATAAATTTTTATCAAAGATATCCCAGTCATGCATGCTATGTAAGCTTAATGTCATCCTTTAGTTATGTGGCAAAAAAAAAAAAAAAATTAACTTAAATAAGTTACATTTAGGTTTGCAACGAATTCCATGAACCCTTTACTGATACAGTAGAAGGCAAAATATAGGGTTTCTTTGGTCAATAAAGACTTTAAAAGAAATACTTGTCAGTCTGAATTCTAGGTATAATATATTCACATATCTGATTAAAATAAAATTGCAAAAACAAAAAGGAAGTGTCAGATTGTTCTATAAGTTCTTTGGTGAAAGTTATGGTTAGGATACTAACTAAGTCTTGGCTGCGCATACCTAAAATGTATGCTTTTGAAGCATTCTTGCTTTCATCGTCAATCTTCAAAAAGCTTTATATTCTAAACTAAAAAATATCTCAAATCGAATCGAAGAGTAGGCTCCGCTACGATCAACAAAGAAGTAGCATTGAAAATATTTTAAAAAATTTACAAAGTTCCTTTGGTATGGTTTGTTGTCTTTTTCTAAGCTTCTAACTGCCCTTTACTTGCTCTCTTCACAACCTCTGATTATACTAGGGACCTGTTAAAGTCCGCTTTTAGATTTGCGCCGACACATATAAAAAAAATTTTTTTTTTTGTAAAGGATTGGATTAGTTTCCGAATATCTTATTTGCTTTGCTAATGCTCATCTTATTTTATTTCTCGAGTTTATTTCTTTGTGATAAATAAATTATAATAATACTAACGAAGCATATTTTAATTAACCTTTTTTTTATAGCACGATAATTCTTTGTCGAAGCCTATATTTGATTTTTAAAGCTCTTTCAAAGCTTCCGAATCCCTTGCATTTGTATTTAAACTAACCTTTTTAGAGTAGGTAAGACAAAACTGCAATATTAAATTGTGGGGCCAATTGTGCGGCTGCCGATATCGTGTAAACTCGATTATAATTTGAATGTGTTACCTAAGAAAACAGTTCACGATCAACATATCGTTCATTCAATAGTAAAAAAAAAAAATGCACATCTTATCGAACGTAATGAACAGTAAACTCACAACTCCTTACAGTGAAACAATAAACGATAGCTTTCGAGGTTAGTCATTAACAACAGCTATAAACCGATCACATTGTTGAATTGTAAAGTTATCATCACATTTTTGTGACAAGAATTTCAAAAGCTTTAGGTTAATCTCTCCTCCATGTATTGTGAAGTCGTTAGCAAATTTTCTACTCAGAGTTCTAAGTGCACTTGTAGTCAATAAAAATTTAAAAAAATCTATAGTTACGAATTACAATTTAACAAAGTGGAAGATTTGAAAAGTAGAGAAAGAGACGAAGAGCTGGACGCAAAGTGGCACGGAGAAGAAAGATAAAGGGACAAGAAAGAAGAACGTATTTAACAAGATACCGAAACAAAGAACTAGAAGCACAGAAAAAAATGAAAGAATGCAAGAGAAATAAACAATTCTTTT
The DNA here is from genome assembly GCF_014805625.2 of Glossina fuscipes. Taxonomy (NCBI): domain Eukaryota; kingdom Metazoa; phylum Arthropoda; class Insecta; order Diptera; family Glossinidae; genus Glossina; species Glossina fuscipes. The sequence continues at coordinate 560,445 of NW_023998600.1, read as the reverse complement.
CTTATCACTTACGATCAGAATCAGTGAAAAGAGAAAGCAAAAGTCAGCGAGATATAAATAAAGAAGCAGAAGAAGAAATAAGACAAAATTGGTACATAAACGAGAAACAAACAAGTAGAGTAAAGAATAAAAAGGAAAATTGGAAAAGCGTAAGAGAAAAATTAAGAGGAAAAAATTGTTTCTTCTTTTATTGCTTCTTTCTTTCATTTAGAGAAAATTTTAATCAAAGTCTAAAAGGTTAAGTACGAGATCAACACTCTCTCGTGCAATCGCAAGCAAAACTATAGAAGTTTTTATGGAGAAACTCTTTATTAACTTTCTCGACATGCCAGGACTTAGAAATGGTGTAGGTGTACGTCAGATAAGCTAAAAAACCTGTAGTGAATCCAGTCGTGGGGCAATGAACGGCGCTACGTCTTCGAGTTTTTAAGAGCTTTCACTAGATTGCGGTGAAAAGAATATCTTTTTGGTTCTGGCGAATACTAATCCATCGGAATTCAGTTCGGGTTATGGGCACTATAAAATAGGTCGTTTAGCTGCCATCTGGTATATAACTTTAAATAACATAACAATACCTAAACCTGGAACGAAAAGTGTTGACGTTCCGAGCTCGTTCCGTTCAATCGTAAGCAATGTAGACAATAAATTCGAAAAGGTAACTTATTTGATTGGCTAAGACAACTCGTTTTCTTCAAATTGGTAGTAAAATGGGAAAATTTTTAGAAAAACAGAAACTGGCTCTCGCTCTCCGTATTCACTATTTGCAGCACTGCATGAAAACTGGAATTGTCACGTGAAGATTATAAGATGCTTGAGCTGCCTCATGGCCAACTGCAATCTCTTCAAGAAAGTTTTTAATTACAGTTTAGTGCGCTTTCTTTACAGAGTTCTTCCAGTAATATAAAAATTTTGCTAAGAAAACGAATTATCGATTAGCTTATTATGATGCATTTTGTCGTGAGTTTGTGTGGTACCGAAATTTTAAGTAAGCTCGCCAAGTAGACTTATGTGCGATTTATTGTAAGAGCAAGGCCTTCTTTAAGGTTTCTTTAAACAATTCATTCAATAATTTCGCCCTTAACCTGCTGCTGCTTGTGGTAACATCAGCTTGCTACGTAAATTGAACGGCGAATATCGTCTGCTTGTCAAACAACATGCGTAGTCGATAATTTTAAACCATTGAGAACATTCCTGTATGTAGTCTTAATATTTTTTCGACTGCATGCGCTTTGTCACATATGTCTTAAAATGAAAACAATGCACGTCCGTTTTAGTTTGACTTGATTTGAAAACCAATTACTAAACTTATTACACCGTCCGTATTGATATCTACTTGAAAAAATCGTTCTTTTATTTGATTGGTCCAAAAAAAAAAAAAAAAAAAAAGTAATTAAACGTTTGATACAATTAATAATATATTTACCACAATGAAATTACGTTCAATTATTTTTGATTGAATTACGTATGTAAAATGGCTATAGCGTTATACACTTGTACGCATGTAAGCATACAATAACGTGGCACATACAGCGACAAAACCTTCGTGGTTACCCATGTATTCAATCCTAGGGTCCCTATAGTGTTAAAGTAATTGGTAGTTATGTGTTGCGTTAATTATGTGAAAATTTTTCTTTTTGCTTTTTATGTTTCTGAAATATGAAAACGACGCTGAGCGATGAAAATATATTTAAATTAAATTAAAATTAAAAAGGAAAGCAAAAAAAAAAAATTTATAAATTTATTTCTTATAACATACGTACTCGTCGCTGGTTTAGTTTTACATTCACGTACAAATGTTTATTTTTAATTGCCACGTACTGTGTGTTAAAATCTTAGTTATTAAGCACGTTAGGTTGTTTCTTATATTTATTTTTTTTTTTGTAGTACTTAAGTATAGCAGTGTACTGTGGTAAACATACAAATCCTTTACTGTGGCTCCTGTAACTTTAACCTATAAGCTTCCTCTTATTTAACCATCATTCTGCCTGCCATTTTCTATCTATCTATATTTATGCTGTCCCATTTCCTCCCACTCCATTTTATACTCTTTTTCTTGCTTAGTACCATTAAAAGAATGTACCATTAAGTTACTTGCGTGATCTCTTTGGATAGCAGACTGCTACGACTTACTGATATAATTTCAAACATATGCATGTATTCATGTAAAAATACGTGAACACATAACGTACACCTATATTACCACACATAAAAACCTTTTCTAAAGCTTCTTTTCCTATATATGTATGTGCACCTCTTTTCTCGTTCTGGTTGCATTTGTTTTTCTTTTTTTCTTTTTTTTTTTTTTAATCCTAGCTTTTGCTTTTAATAGATTTATCTGTGCTTTCAGAACGCATATGGGTGTTGCATTGGATTGTATAAGTGCCTTTGATCGATTACAGATTAATCATAAATGCAAGCACGTACACAGAATAAAAATCCTGTTGTGTGTAGTGTGTACATCATGGATTATGAATAGACCTCATATCGAGAGTATCTTACTCTTGATTATATTTTTTACTGGTGTTTTTTCTTCTTCCTTTTTTTTTTTTTTTTTTTTTTTCTTTTTTTTTTTGTTATTATACTCAGAATTGTTTTTACAGTTTAAGTGAAAGGAAATTATTTCAATGATTTATGTTTAAATTTAAAAGTAATTGAAAAAACGCACACAAATACAGTTTTACGTTACAATTTAAGTCGTTGGAACCTTACCACAGATTACTCTTACGACATTGAGCTTGAAAGGTACTTAATGAAAGCTCTAAAGTGCCTTAAAAACGTTTTGAAGTTTTAAAAAAAAAAATAGAGCATTTAGAAGGAAACGGGACATTACGGGCTATATTAATATTATAAAGTGGTTTATTTCATTAGATAGGTACTCATCCAACTCATTCAGTAACCTATTAACCGGAACAACACAACGAATCAATAGAAAGACAGGTAAGAAGATTATTTCTGCTAAAGCTAAAATACTTATTATATTATACGATAGTAGTTTGTTAACATTTTCCACACCAAGTTATTGCTTATAAGTAGATGTAATTTCCAAAGCAACCCAAGTGTATAGGAAACGGTGTACATTATGCACTTGTATATAAATTGATCATTTTTATACCTGAAAAAGGCATTTATGGTACAAAGACTTCTTAAACATTCCGAAACCACGGCCCAAACAAAGCCATGCTGCATCGATCTAAACAAGTGGTGATCAGAAGGCGCAATGTCTGGCGAGTACGCTGAGTGCGGTAGAACTTCCCATTCGAGCTGTAGCAGTGTATGCTTGACAGCTCCTGCAACGTGTGGGGCTCCATTGTCATGCAATGGGATAACTTTGCGTCCGTCAGCCGCCATTGCTGGGCTTTTCTGCAATAATACATCGTAGTGTACGCTTGACTGCTCTTGCGACATATCGCCGAATATTGTTCTGCAAGAAAATGGGTTTGCACCTGCTAACCGCTCTTGCTACTCTTTTTTGCCACAATAAATCGTTCAATTTCATTCAATTCCCGTCGATAGACTCTTTCACTCGATTTTAACAGTTCGTAATACATTAAAGCTTGCTGGGTCCACGAAATGCACAGCAAAACTTTATGTACACGAATATTCCGTTTCGGTGTCAATGTATCTGGTTCTCCTAGACTAAGCCATGATATTTTGCGCTTGGGATTGCCGATAAAGATCTGCTTTTGATCGTCAACCATACTACGCCAAAGAAAACCTTTCTTGCTTTGCCTGGCAAGCAACGAAACCGTGTAGTTGAAAAGGTTCGAAATGACGTTTTCAGCCAATTGGTATGTTTGCCATCTTCCCTGTTTTGGATCTTTCCCATTGTATATAAACGGCTAGAAACCGTTTGTTCATCAATTGCTAACCAGCTCGAAAATTTTTTGATAGGTTGAGCTGGGCTTTTGTCCAATAAGTTTTGCAATTTCATTGCCTTTAAGGGTTTTTGTTCTACTAGGTCGTTCTTTGTCATTGATATCAAAGTCACCAATTTTAAACCGACTATTGGGATATGATGGAGCAGCATCACCATAAGCCTGTACGAATTTTTCATGGGCTTCGAAATTATCGAACTTAACCGTTGCAGATATTGATACTTCGCATTGCCTTGACATTTTTACTAATAGATATCGCTGATCAAGATATATTCAAGCACATATTACTTCAAACAATGCTAATTTTCTATATTCTAATGTGTTCAGGGGAAAACTGAAGTTAGTATTACATTACACATAGTGAGTGCTTAAGGCATCAATTGCAAATGTTCAAAGCACTTTTACTTATACAAAATTTGTCTGTCACTGACAAACACTGGGTTTATTATTTCAGGCCGACGTCTGCTGTAGTTCCTTTCCTTCAGTGGATCATAGAGAAGTCGAAGCGATTTATTGGAAGAGGCTTTTTCGTTCTTATTATTACAATGAATATTTTTGAAGTAGGAAAATATTGACTCATCTTCTTCTTTTTTTTTTTAATTCAGAAGTGTGCAGGAGTGAATACGCGCAACACAATGACGGTCAAAACGAATTAAGAAAAGCGACGGAGATAGGATGTGGGCATAGCTTAGAACGTCTGCGCTCAATCGGCAAGTGTAAGAGTAGATCTCTAGCATTCAAGCACTTACTATTGCGATTTTTATACACTCGATTCCTCATACGGCTTGAGAGAGTGTGGCGATATTTTCTCCTGAGTCACTCGAAAATCTGCAGCACCATAAACACTAGGGCGGGTGGCAGAATGTGGTTGGTCCAAGTAACGTCTTTTAGGAACGTCTCTTCGGTGTGTTGTAGTCGAAACGTGTACGGTTAACATATACATAACGGCTGCATCACGTTACTTTATCGAGTGACAAGTATAAAGGTTTATAGTGGACGTTGTATGTTACAGTGTATTTGCTATAGGCAGGCATTAGGGTGAGACATCAGGAAAAATCGGCTGGTTTTTCTTCTTTAGTAGGTGGTAACGTCGCAACTACAGTGACGGGCATTGGCGGTGTTTTATTTATATAAATCTTAACGTCAGTCAAGAATGAGTTTCGGCCATGTTTGCATTAATCGTGATACAGTGGAATCGGGAATTCATTATTTGAGACAAGAGAGCATTGTCATTTATCTAATTTTTATTAACTTCTTGTACCTAATTCGTTTTTTTCTTGCTTTTAATAACCACTCACTCAGGGGATGTCCTCTGGAGAAGAGAAATTCGAGAAAGGAAGTCGGAAAAGTGAAATATGATTTTGGCCGCAATCTGCGAAACCTATGCTCGATTGGTAAATTTTATACTTTTAACTCCTAATTAAAGTACCGCCTATCGCGCTGGGAATTAAGCTTGTTTTGATATTCGCGCTTCTTATCATTGAGGCTATTTGTCCATACAATTAAAAGCCTTGTGCTAAGCGGAAAATGTAAATACTCGTCAATCCATAAATCTATCTGTTCAACTATCAATCTATCTATGTTTTGACATCAACGTTATGCTTCTATTTATGCATGATTTTTGTATATTGCACAATCTCGCATGTCAACAAAAGCGCCAATTTGTGCTGGCGTAAATAATTCTTTCATTGACATTAGCCTTGGCATAAAAATAACACATGAGCATAAATATTCATTCATTACTTGCTTAACTCATTTTTTGTTTACATATGATTTTCCTACTTTTGATTACAAATAAAATTCAATCCATTTTTTGTTTTTACTAATTTTATAGTTTGTAAATAATTCCGCGAAACAACGGTTTTCTGTAAATAATTTATTCTGCTTAAATTAAGTCACGACAAGATCTCGTACTAAAAGTACAAAGTTCTCTCATTTACTTAGCTACTGATGTTACTGATTTTTTTCATCCCAGTTCTGGGCACCTATCGTCGATATTACATTATCATATCTGATATCATTCGAGACTTTTGTGGTAAAAACAAATGGGGTTTTTGTGAAAAATACTCTACGTACTCTAAGGCTGAAGACACTTTGATACACTATTAGGCGCTTTACGTATATCATCGATACCGAACTCCAATTGAGCTGGGAAATTTCAACCAATCTGTAATGTCTATCACAACAACAAAAACAGGACACGTATAAGATGACTTTATCGAAAATGCATATGGCGAATAATCAACTGTCGAAAGTGGATAATAGAATTTTGAAATAAAGAAGTCCCTCTATCTAAATCATTTGAATCCAATAACTAACACCAATTGATCTGGAAAAGTTTACGCAATCTGTAATGTTTGCATACACATCTCAGGAGGCATCAGGGGTGTCTCCAACGGTAACAAAGTGAATGACGGTTACACCTTTGAAATAAAATAGTAATTGCATCGACATGTTAACATGAGGCGTTATAACGTAGTATAGTAAAACGCTATTTTAAATAGGAACTGTGCATATGCTTAGTAGCTTTGTATTCTTAAGATATATTGTAACAGAATAGGAAAGAATTCGAAAGCAAGATTTTACTATGAATATAATATCGAACAAAGGTGATGACGTGTATATTAGCAGACGATGTAAGCTACTATATTAAAAAAAAAAAGAAAAAGAAGAAAACAAATTCGACTGACATCGAATTTATTGTCGAAAGTATTCTTGAGAATTTAATTTTTTTTTTTTTTTTTTTTGTATCTTTACAAAACTAGGAATTCATATACTGTAGATCTAACATCAAGACATAAGGAGACTTTTACCAAAAAAATTAAACAATTCACATACATTATATTAGATAAGGTAAATGTATTTATGCATGTGTAAGCATATTTTGAACTTCAATTGTATATTTTAAGTGTTTACAAGAGAGAGAAAAAACATACACAACAATTATATACGAAAATTGATTGCATATTTTTGGGATGCAAATTACAAATAGAAACATTGCATATTTAATGGCATATAAATATATATTTTATATATATGTTATCTCCTATTTGTTTACATGCATACGTACATGTGCATGCAAGCATACATAAAGCAAATAACTACCACAACAATCTTGATAAAACCTACTCACATACAATTAGCATTTATGTACATATCAAACTAGTAAGAGAGAAAACGATAGAGAGGGAGTGAGAGCGAGAGAAAGCGAGAGAGAGAAAGAGAGAGAGAGAGAGTGAGAAAAAGAAACAAGGGGAGGAAACTGGAAAAATTGCACATATTTTGATTGACTGACCGTGTACGCCATGCACTTGAACAATAACAAAATGCAAAAATTAACCTTTTACACATGTTAGAGTTACACAAAAAATTAAACATTTCCATTTGTTGTTGTCAACTGTTATTTGCATTTTATTTTTATTCTCTTTTTCTATTTTTTTTTTTTTTGTTGTTGTTGGTGTTATTTTGCTTTATTTTTAGCAAACATTTAGTCGCTTTTGTGAAACATGACACAAATATTTTGTAATTTATAAAGCATTACGAGAGTTGACAGGCGAAGTTTATACTTGTATCTATGTGTGTATGTATGGATGGGTGTGTGGGTGTGTGTGCGTGTGTGTGTGTGTGTGTGTGTTTATTGTATATGTCTGTCTGCATGCAAATAAAATGTCACAATCGAGAAAAAACCAGAAAGAATGATTTGTAACATTCAGTCAATCAGTCACAGCAACATATCACAACACAAAAAGTTTCTGGGATTGTTGAACCAATTTTTTGTTGGGTTTTTCAAATATAAAGCTAAAAAAAATGATATTACATATCCTTTTCCTCTTGTTTTTCACATTTTGTTAGGAAATTTTTATCAGCAACAAACACAAGCCTTTAAACAAAAATATATATAAAAAAGTATTAAATTTTTCGATCGCTTCAACGTGGAAACCATGATGTTTGCGGTATATGCAGACACAATTAAAATCCACTTATGCCCACGTATATACATATGTATATATGCATATATGTATATATATGTATACATATGCTCATAACAAAACCGAAAAAAAAAATATTAGTTACGAAATTTTTGTTATATAATATTAAATTACTTCGATTAAATGACATATGCTTAAAAATAATAATGCTATAAATTTTACACGCCCTCAAAAGTATTAAAAATCGACGAAAAGCAAAGATGTTTTGCTTAGTGCTTGAATATCATGAAAAATTGCTCGGTAAAATATGGTCTGTTTAAGGTGTTCCAGCGCAATCCAAAAGCACTATCAAAATATTTTTTTAATGCATTTTCCGAAATTGTTTACGTTTTTTTCAAAAAAATTTTTTTTCTGCTTTGCAGAATAACTTCGTATACCTTGCACAGTAACCCGTGAATATTCCTTGAGGGTATCTCTTGCTAAAAAAGAGAAAGACTTGAATATATTTTGCATAGGATAACAGAAAGCTTACTAGGGGAACACAGCGCCATCAACTTTGTCGTGATTTTTGTTTAGATATCGCTAACGGGGCCCTACCAATTACAGAAAGGCATCATAATAAGCGGTTTCTCAACTTCACTTCGCCGCGGAACTCTTGTTTATGCAATGACTTCAGTGATGATTTTCTTTTATTCCTTAACTTTTTCTTATAGAACAGTTTTTAATACAACTGTTTAAACTGAAAAATAATGTTTGAAATATTTTTTAAATTAAAACGAAGAACAACGGAAGAGCCTGAGGAATAACTCATTACTTCATAAATGAAAGAATTACATATTTGTTATAACTAGGTCTGTCCCTGGGAATAAATTCATAGACATGTATGTAGAGATTACTAATTCAATTTCAGTAGGTTACCAGGGGGGAGTTTTTGCCGAAAGATCAACTTTCATGTTGGCACATGATACAAGTCGTGGTGCACGTCTTAACATGAATATGGCTTTCTTTGGGAGTACTGCTATTACTACTACGACAATAAGACCTCGCAAATGGAGGCGTTGGGAATCGGAGGAAATAGGAGTCGAAAAACTCTGTTTGTGTGGACAGTTTGATGCCTCTCAGGTTGCACGAGACGAGCTAGAGAAAAGTACGACATTTTATTTATATTCTTTTGGCGAGTTTTTCCAGCCTTGGCAGAGAAGAGGGACGCGATATCGAATGTTCGACCATTGGAGTTACCATTGGAGTTGGTAGCATGCAAATGGTATGATTATCAACTATAAACGGGAATTGAGCACTCGATGCCATTAGAGGATTACACTGTAAGAGATCTACGACGCTCACTATCGGAAGTAATCTGAGAGGACCAGCAAGAGGCGAATGGCGATGAGGCTTAAGTGAAGCTGGAGAAGCAGGACGACAAATCATCTTATATATTAGGAGTTCTTACTCCAGAAGCCAAACTCTGGAGTCTTGTCGTCTTAACGTCGTATATTTTTCACATTTGCAGCACCGTGATATCTTTGCCTATTTCTAAAAGTTCTCCATTTGTACCTACAAAGTGCAGTTCTGTTATCTACCATTACCTCGTCAGTGGTTCAAGATTGCATCCACAATTCTGCCAATAGTAAAAGGGCATTTCGAGTAGACATGTCGCTCACATAACCAATCACTTATGAAGCGATCAAAGCTGGTATTCCGGAGATACGAAACAATTCAAATTTGATAAGAGACAAAAACAACTCGTTGTAAGCGCGACATATATTCTAAGAACTCAAAACAGAGAACAATTGAAAAGCTGCAGTTGAAACTGGGCAAATTAGCATTAGTAAGTTATCAAAAAAGAGATAATTAACGAATGACTTTAAATAAAAATCCATATAGAGAAGCAACAACAACATAAATAAATAAAAGAAAAGAATAATATCCTGGCTTGCAATACTAGCAAAACCATTAGTCGCAAGCAAACCAATTAAAAACTAATTTGAAAGCAAAAATAACCATCGACATGAGCTTAAAAATTAAACATTTTGCGAATGCAAGATGAAACAATCAAACAAGGAACATCAAATTAGTCCAAGAAAGGAGGCTAACCACCCCCATACGGCAAACTATGTGCAGAAGCATCAAGTGCTAAATGGCATCGCTTTTAAGAAAAGAAAGAAAAAATGGTCCACAGACACACAACTGCACTTATTGCATATTTTCATAATATCATGTCACACACCAGCTTCAAATCTACAACAAAACATAGCCCGTATAGAAAGCCGGAAGAAAGTATTTGTTGAGAAAAATTGGTGCAATATATATTAACCAAATTGTTTTCCATCAATTCCTACGCCTTTCGCTCATCCTTCTGGCAACTTGGTAATGCCGTGGTTTAACACCCATCGAGCCATTTTCGCTCGTCTATGCTGCATCGATGTGAACAAGTGGTGATCAGAAAGCGCAATGCCCCGACGGCTACGCTGGGTGCGACTCTCATCCGAGCTGCAACGGTGCATCTTTGACAACTCCTGCAACCCCTGTCGCCGAACGTTGTTCTTCAGTAATCATTTTATTCAGCAGTTTTGGCATCTCGTAGTGCACTACATCTGGCTAATCCCACCAAATGAGCAGCAAAACGTTATGTACATGAATATTCTGCTCCTGTGTCGATGTGGATGGCTCGCCTGGACTAATTCATACATGCAAATGCTAGTTTGATTCAATAACTTCAGTTCAAAAATTATTGAGATATTTGCGCTAAGAAATTTAGGTTGCGATCCGCTCGTACCTTTTTCTTTTTACTAAGCTTTGTGAGGAGCCAAAGTCGTCCCTCTTCTTGACCTCAGGGTTTCTCCGTGTCTGGTGGAGCGAGAGTGCTAGTTTAAGACAGAGAATAAGTTAGGGACTAAGTTAGAGAGTAAGCTAGAGAATAGCTTAGAGAATAAGAATAGATTAAGAATAAGGTAGGGATAGAATAAGGATAGAATAGGAACAGAATAAGAATAGGGTAAGAATAGAATAAATTAAGAGTAGAGTAAGGATAGATTAAGAATAGGGTAGAGTAGACTAACTTAGTTAGGATGTGGATAGTTGAGTCTGGACGCTCGAGTTGTGTAGAGAGAGTTGGAGTGAGTGTTGTCTAGGAAAGATGTCGCGATCGTAGAAAAATGATGAAATAAATAATAAAAAAAAATATAACGGGCACTATAAACGACTTGTAGCATAAGTTGCTTGTGTTTCCTGGGCCCAGACAATGGGCCGCAAAGGCCCTCACAGCTTTAAGCAGCGCTTTCACTACAGAAACGTAGGTTTATGTTAGATGCTTCCTTCCTGGTTAACTCAATAAATGGTAGTATTAAGTTGCCGGTCCGCAATTCTGTGTTTCTTGAAAGAAATTTATTAGAACCGACTACCAAATGCTGATGCTGAAACGGAATTGTGTTATCACCGAAACCGAATTA
>NW_023998600.1:542184-549182 GCF_014805625.2 Glossina fuscipes | reverse complement strand
TCGCCTTCTATGTTTTGTACAGTGTCAATTCTACTAATGCTTAGGCCTTGGTTTCATGTTGTTCATCCGAGAAGAAAAACTGAGAAAGCTAAACAACCGCGATATCCGATTCACGGCCCATTCTCTTTAATTGAAAAATCAAACTTCGTGAGATAACCGATCGTGTTGACTACAGACGATAGAAGAAACGAAAATGGGAATACTATTAACGCTTTTTGGTATTTAGTGCTTGGCATCGGCAACATTACCAGGCCTCAGCCATAAACAACTATTTCGACTAGTTCTTGTGGTTTAGCTTAAACTGACTTGGGTTCGAAATGAGAGACGATTTTGAATTCCCATTGTTTCTAACGGTTCTTCTACAAACTTTCTTTCCATAAAACGTGGCTAGCACTGCGAACAATTCAAATCATTTAGGGACTTTTGCAAAATTCTACATGATATCTATAAGTTAACCTTATTATTGGACTACTTAAGTATTGTTAACTCAAATGCATATAATACGCGGGCCTTGCCTGCATCGTACGCAGGTTGACTTTTAATCTTTTGCGTTTCCTACGATTCTCTATTTAAGCTGAATATGTTTAATACTATGGCCAGCTTATATATTTGCTTAGGTTTAATGGGATACTATTGGCTCAGCGAGTGTTCCTCCGTCGATATGTATATGTTTTGCTTTTTGGCGGATTTGCATGAATAAAATGCACTTTGAACTTTTGCATACAGAATGTTGATCTTTTCTTCCATGGAGGATGAAAAGTTTTGCATATTTTTTGGAAATTTAAAATTCTTTTATTTGTTTCGAAAAAATCTTGTTTATAAAATATTTTTGTTAATTATATTTTATGCACAGTGCGCCTATCTCAGTGAGCCGCAAGCATAACCACAACTATAGTACAAGCCATATTTTAATTTCTAATCTATTCCAATCTATTCCCAAAACAATTTTCTGGTTGACAACAACACCCAGGCAACTGACACTAAATTCAACAAAACTAACAAAGCTTGCAGTGCACTTATTTATTTATTTATATACGAATGCAACTTTGCTACAGATCGACTAACCGACCGGATTATTATCGACCATTGAGTTTTGTGTATAAGCTATATGATATCTATGCTGTGTTATCGCAACGGAAGTCAAAGTTCGTAGAATCAACAAAAAAAAAAAAATAAATAAATAAATAAATGAAATACAAGCGCAAAAAAAAAAAAAAATGTTAACGGACGGATAAGGAAGTAAACTACGAATGCTTCAAATTTTTTTTCTTCAGAAAAAAATCTACAATAAAATGGAAATCAAACATCAATAGCGCAGAGTCAATAAAACATAAAAATAAACCAAAAAAAAAAAAAAAAAAAAAGTTCGTCTTATATTCTCAGTACAAAGAAAAAAAGGAAAATTTTTTTAATCTTTTATTCTTCTGGAATTAACTTTTTCGCATTTTATCATCAGTTTGCAGCCATTTCCTTTTAATGTATATGTTTCTTGCATATTATTATTTTCTCATTAATCGCTTACAATCGTATAGTAATTCCAATCAACTGGTGTGCTATGTGCTAGTATGCCATTGTACATCGCTTTCAAATCGAACAATGCTTTCTATCTTCTCCGTTCTCCGTCGTATTCATTCGTCGCTTTTGAGCTCTGGTGTATAGCTGTACAATTTTCGACAAGTACATGAACATAAAAATCCATTTAACAATAAATCGAAAACATGTTGAAGAAAATTTATTTTCATTCTTAGTTTTTTATTATTTTTATTCTCATTTTTTTCTATTATTCTTAAGCATATATTTTCAAGTATTCTTCGTTTTTATGTTTAAAGGACTTGTTTGTTTTGTTGTACCTGTAAGGGCGTTGCTTTCACATTGACTGTACACTTTGAAAAAAAAAACAAAAAAAACATAAATAACGCATGTAAAGCCTATGCCTTTAAATTACATCATAAAGCACATGATCGCGGAGATTACATCCAGCTAACATCCATTACATTTCAACTTTATCCGATTTAGTATAGTTCTAATGAATCCGCACTATCATTTTCCGTTCGTTGGAAATGGGGCTCGCAAATAGATGAAATAAGTTTCCGCGTGAAAGCATACAATTATCAAATTCTTCATTTCTTTTGTGCGCTGGTAACAAAGTACTTTCTTTGCTTGACTAAACCGCTGACATATTAAGGCATTAACAGTGAACGAAGACAAATTTGCGAGCAGAAATAACCAACAGTCAGTTTCAATAAATTGTCCATACGGACACACGAAATGCTTGCTTTACTCAAACTTGTATTTGTTGCTAATCGTCGTGCAGTGTTGCGTTAGAAAATGCACTCGGAACGACCTGTAAGAAATTATCCAGTGAGATCAGAGAACTATCGGGGCCTGGGTTTCTTAAATTTGTAGAAACAGGGAGAAGGACATCAACTCATTGAAACCTTTTTTGGTGCTGATACAATGTAACCGCCTTTCACGCTATAGAGACTTGAGAAAAATTTCAGCTCGCATTGATCGTATGTGAAACACTGAACTTAATAACATTGATCGATATATTCATGTTCTTTTATCTACGAAATCTCTGCTGCCTCTGACCTTAAGCCACGCTAATGTTCGGCAATATTGAAAAGGCTTGGCTGATCGAATGTTATTAGACTTTTTAGCGCCTATATTTGTTAATCAAAATGTAAAAATACATGGAGACTTTATATAGGATTTCGAACGATCCGTGTCATCAATTAAACGTGCGCTACATATTTCGGTTCTTACCGACTCTCCCTTACACTCCTCCTTCTTGGAGTTCCAACGAAGTTCATAAAAACTATGACTTCTAAACGACACAAAATTGCACAAGTGTTTAGCTCACAGAGAATACTGTGTTGGTGCCTTAAAAAAAGGGAACGGTTCATTTTAAGAAGCAAATTATACGTGATGCTTCCACTTCTTCATCACAAAATAAATTTAAACATTTACATATGCCTGTGTTAATTATTAGAAGATAACGGAAATTGTCGCTATTTAGGTCTCGTTGATTTAGACCTGTCTGTCCATTTGTCCGTGTTATTTTCTTATGATTTTAATCTACATGTCGCAACTTTTAACATATTTTGATGAAATTGCGTAAAAAGATGTGTTTTAGTTCGAGAACGAACCCTATGGTTCGGCTCGGACGACTATTTTCATCACTTTTTATATAACGTCTTATTTTGAATCGCATAACTGTAGGGGAACGTAAGGTATTTTATGGTGTTATATGTATGTATGGATGCTCTAAATCACTCCTTCTACTCATTCATATGAAGACTTTGTAAAGAATAATCATATTTTTTTATCAGAGCAAGTCTTTAAGTAATCTTCTCTGTTCTCGAGTTAGTGGTAGGAGGAGTCTGGTAGCTGTTGTCACTATTTTATCCCTTATATTATATTGTTACGTTTTCAAAAGGTTCCCAAAGATTCGTTTGAAACCCGAGCAAAGTGCCTATGCACAGTGAGATTATTTCGATAATATTCAAAATTTTCTATTCAAATAAAAATTTTTTCAAGTGCAATATAATTTTCTTTAATTCTTCAATCAAATATTTCAGTAGCCGTTCAGGCCACTGGTATTTCTTCATTGTGTGCAGTTTTTTACTTATTTTCTTTATTTTTTTGTTCTGCCTTTTCGTATTTAATTCCTCTTTCAATTTGTGCCTTGTCTTGATCTCTTCAAATTCTTACATTTCAATTGCATTCAAAACGTAATCATGGAAATTCCTGTGAAAAATTCTTTTTAACTTAACTCACTATATAGCTCACTATATTAATGCTTGTATATATAATATGAAAAAAATGTTCTTCCTTTTTTTCTGGTTTTTTTTTTTTTTTTTTTTTTTGGTCAATTTTCCTTTAAGCATTTCAAGTTAAGTTAGGCTGAACCCAATTTTAATATTTACACAAGATAAGGATAATTGAGCTTAAATTGTATGAGTATAACTAATACTTAAATTGCAATAATAACTCGAAAGATGATAAGTAAATAAATTGGGTCAAGTACATGAAGAAATAAGAAATAGAATTGAAAATGAAATCTTTTTTTTTTTTTAAATAACGAATGAATTGAATAAATTTTTAAATAAAATGCACCAACATTTTCCACTCTTATCTTCTATACCACCATTCACGGTATCATTAATTTTTAATCAACAGAGTTTTCTCTTGGCAATTGACTTCTATTCACCGCACGTTTAGTGGGATTAACTGAAATAATAAACTCTTCAAACTTATTAAATTAATTCATTAGCGTAGTTAGTTACTATTTCCATATGCTGTCAACTAATAAAATTGAATGACCGCGAATGCCCAAAGAGCTCCAAAAAAGATGAAAAAGAAAGAAATCTTAATTATTAAGAAGACGATAAAATTGAGAGAGAGTGAGAGAGAGAGAGAGAGAGAGAGAGAGAGAGAGAGAGGGGAGAGAGAAGAGACACTTTACAACTTTAAACATAATTCTTCATCAAGTAAATCTTTCAACTTGGATTCAACTGCTTTTTTTGTGGCTTCGTTTCTTTACTCTCTTTGCTTTGCACTTGATTTTATAAATAAATCTATATAACACAACTTTACTCTGTGAAATATTTCACTGGCATAGTCTATCTAATTTTTGAATTTATATCCTTTACAGAGTTTTATTTATTCTTTGCACGACAATGACATCCGCACATGCAGAGAGAGAAAGAGAGAGAGAGAAAGAGAGAGAGTCGTATTTATGGATAGGCATATTTTTTTGTCCTTTCATTTTGAATTTTTTAACATTTTAGATTTTTTTTTTTTTTTTTTTTTTTTTTTTTTTGTAAAGCTCCGCTGGAAATTCTGACCCAGAAGAATACATAAATAAAACAGATTAAATTTTTCTTCGTATACATTTCGGCCGGTCAACTCAAATGATAATTACTCACCATTCTGCTTCTTTTTTTTTTGAGGTTATGTAATGTTAACTTATCTAATTTCCTTCAATAATTCGCAATCCATCTATGTGCCTCTGCTCTTAATTATGTTATATTAATTTGAATTTTCAATTTGTCAAAGTCTATTTTTTTTCTTTTGAGGTTAATAGAATTAATTTGCTTTCTTTGAGATTATGTCATGAATGAAATTCTTATGGCCTTTGCAATCAATTTTTTTTCTTTCAATGTTATCCGGATGAGTAGACAAATAGACAATAATATTGAATACTTAGACCGTAGAGACCTAACACATACCGATTGCGGATCTCCTCTAAGTCATTGGTCATATTTAAAAAAAAAAAAATAAGTAAATGTTTTGCTATGTTTTTTTTTTGTGGAGTTTATGTCTCCTTGTTTGGTTATGTGCTAACTTTTCGAGTTTCTTTACAAGCTCTATTGTAATCTTATAATCTTTAAAAATGCGTTGTTGAGCGCGAAATTGAACGCCTTATGAAAGTACTCGAATCGATATTTTCATTTCGTAAACAACATAGGTGCAACACAAGTGCAATAGGATAAATTGTTGACGGCAGACCGAAACCATCGTTGAAATGAGGTTTGAAGTTGCGTGCATAATGAGGACCCTGAAGGCATTAATTTTAAGAGCAATTCTTGTGAAGCCGACAGCTTGTCGGCGCACCTTCAGTGCATGGCCCCTAATATTGTTTTCATTTATTTTATACACTTTAATTTTGCATCGATATAGGATATCATTCATATGACTGCAATGGGCACCTGCAATTCGTTCGAGGCTCTTAAGCTTTGTTAAGCGAGGTATCGATGATTTTGACATAAAAATCGTTTTTAGCAGTGACTTCTGATTTCCATTTCACTTCTGAACCCTTGCGGGACGTCGATAACGAAATCTTTTTTTCTTCTTAGTATTTGCGTTAGTAAGCAGATTGGCGGCATTTATATGTAGCTAAGCCAACAATTCGTCGGCATATATGCAGGAAAGTTCATCTCAAAAACAGATTCTCTACCACTTCATGCCCGTTGATGATGATGATGAAGAATTTTCTTCTCTTACAAGGCCGCATTGCAAGCAAAAAAATATGAAGAACAAAAAAAAAAAAAAAAAAAACAACCGAGGGCGTTCTAAATGGCACCCTATATTTTATAGAATTTTTGTTAAGCGCTTCTGCTTGTTACAAACGTGACAGAACACTAATCTGGCGAGGTTTTTTATAACACATACAAGCTACAAGCTCTCACGCAAGTAAATGTATTTAGGTTTAAAATGGAAATATGCTTACTTTGTAGAAATTATAATAATAAAAAACAAAATTAGACGGGAAAAAAATAAATGTTTTATTCACAACGTGTCCTGTTTACTGCTGAGTAATAAAATGCAAGCAATTAACGTTTAGCTGCCCATAAAGCTTTCAAAGTTATCTTTCGCCTTCTAAATACCAAGCAGTTTTTTTCTTCTTGCTTTCCCTCTTTTCCTTTTTCTTCTTCTTCTTCTTCTTTAGATTTCACTTGAGCAACAAACTTATACGCTATAATGGTTGGGTTGTACTTGGCAAAGTATAAACGATCATTTATTTCAAGACGTTATAGATGCACGTAGAAAAAGTTAAGAAAAAATGTGCCAAAAAGACAAAGAAGTAGAATGAAAATATAGACTAGACAACGAATTTATAAGGTGCACTTTATAAGCATTATTGAATCATTTGCATTTCGTTTGGCCATCTTGGAAGTTACACTTTTTTGAGAAATTGTCATAAGAAATTTGCAAACATTTTAATATATTAAGCACACCTCGAGCGATGGCATTTCGTTTTGTTGATAGCTAAACGTGCTTATCATTCCGAAAGACAAAAAAATAAAAAAAACAAAAAAAAAAAGCAAAAGAAGAAAAGCAGTGGCAACTTTCATTAAGCAAACAGTGAAAATTATGTAAAATCATGTTTCGGCCTTAATCTGCTTCTTTCCTGCCTTTCATCTTCATGTCTATGTCTATAAAAACTTGCTTTTTTGTTTTCATTGCAAAAAAAAAAAAAAAAAAAACAAAAA